>NC_058047.1:14147500-14252500 GCF_020085105.1 Siniperca chuatsi
GCAGCTGATTTCACTGATTTTCATATCTCAAAGGGGAGAAAGGGGAGCAATCATTAGTTGACATGGAAACCTGCATTTTTATATCTAGATGGCACATATTTGAGAATTTAAGAATCATGCACCGATCTTTTTAGCACACATATCACAAGTGGTATCATGTCCAAGTATTATTTCTCCTGTAACAACAACCATCTGTGCCATCAGGTCATCAGTCACTTCCCCTCATATGCCATCAGTTTAAGGTCCCTGCACACCTCACATCATTGTCCAGTGCTTGTACACATCCTCCGTCTATGAGACATCAACTCCTAAAGCAACACACCAAACGGGATAATCCCTTGTCAACATGTTGCTGATCCTGGGATTGGGCTGCCCCCGGGCCCTGATCTCCCCTCTGCCTCCCTCCTTCCTTCATCGCCGGGTCCCTCAGGCCGACATGGGCCCTGACAAAGCCCTAATCCATCACCTCCTGTCAGGGAAGGCCGCACCGCAACACCCCCCTCATGTGCCAGCATTACCCTAATCCACTGGGCTGGTGCTCCATGAGAATGGAGCGCCCACATGGCTTCACCCCGGTTCTGTTTACTCGTCCCATCTGAGTCAACACACTCCCCAGAAGTACGAGCACCACAGAGAAGAGGGGCACACCATGAAGTCCGTGGACCTATCCTGAACCGTCCACTGTATCTATCAGCAGTGGAGGCTTTACCTTGGGTGGTGATGCAGTCTGTCTGTCTGTCTGTCTGGCAGGCAGGCCTCTGGTGTGGTAATGTAATCCCTGGAGCAAACACAGGCCTCCTGACTTCTGAAGGGTGTAGTCTACAGTGGATGCCTCCCTGAAGGGGAGAAACACACTTTGATGACGGTCCACATCTGTGAATTGACAGCAAAAGGTATAGGCCTCGGGTTGCATTCACACTGCACTTAAACAGCATACATAGCTAATGATAGTTAGAGGGTAGAAACATGAGTGAGTAAAAGGGAAATTACATTTTTACTGTGTGTCAGCAACAGCATTAGCAAATAGCGGAAAGCGTTTACCGTTTTTAAACGGGCTTTTGCAAATAAAACGGTGGGGGCAGAGTTTGGCTAGTGTTTGCTAGAAAAAGAAAGACTGTAAGTTAGTTTGACGCTTTTGTCAGAAGTCCCTCACACAACAAGAGTATAACAAATTCACACACAAAACAACGTCTTTTTTGAACATGAGTGTACAAGCTAGCAGCTCACAAGTCTTTATTTTTAAGCTGAAATGTCAACAAGGATAATTAATTCTTCAACTTTCTGGCTCACCAAGTGAGAGTGATTTGAGTAATTGCTGTTGAGTTAATGTTTGTTTTGGTGTTTTATTCTTTACATTCACGCATACACACGGTTACCTGCTGACGGCTCCACACTGTTCAGGAGGAAACTTCCATTGATCCGTGCTCTCCTGCTTCCCCTCTCTTCAGTGGCCATTCAGAGCCAACACCTCCCTCTAGTGGTGGAGGTATGAACAGCATCTACTGGTCGATGCTACAGTGTCTGTTCTAGCGGCAGGGTCACTTTTGTGCCACTGTATATTACATACAGTCCTACTCCATATAACAACATTTTAATTTGATTGGAAAAAATAGTAAATAAATATATTTGCATTAATCAATAAGTTGACAGAAAGTCACACTGCACATCTTAAGACTGTTTGTATTGACAACTTTCACACTGAACCTTTTAGCATTTCACAGTTCACCACAGATATCAGCTAGTGTTGTTTTAATTCAGTGTTTATGCTACTATGTGATGTAAAAAATGGACCAAAATCTTCCTCTGTAATAAAATCATTACCACTTGTTGAATCTGGTTCATGTTCAAGAGGCTTTTACACCAATAAATACTGTATAAACACTGTGGTGGAGCATTCTCCTTTCAATAAATGTGAAAGTGAAAATCAGTTCACTTTAATTAAAGTTGTAAAAAGAAACCGCAGTTCACACAAAAATGCTCATAGTGTTGTCGTTGTAGTTTAAAACAAATATTGCTCTCATCAAGAAAGACCCACTAAGTTTAACACATAAACTTAAACCACATTAAACCATTACAGAAACCAGTGGTAAAGAGTGAAAGGGCTACAATCACACTGAACTTACAATATGTGCCCATTAAGTGACCATGTACAGGAGACATATACATAAGACAACTTAAACAACTTAACTTTAAAAATAAAAAGGAGGATTTAAGGATTTAAATGGAAGGATTTTTGAAGTTGCTGTGAGGAAAAAGATAAAATATAATGAAGTCCAGTATGCTGAAGAATCCAAACTTGTGTCAAGAGACATTAGGACTAGACTTAGTCATTTTAAAATAATTATACAGTTTTATTAGACTCCCTCAAACGTATATAGATTCAAATTGAGAGAAAACCCCAAATGCCGTTGGGTGCTAAGGTGATTAACTGGTTAATAAGTTGGTTTTTAAAATGCTGATAATAAATAAGAGATAGAAGTATTGAACACATTCACAAATTGTCATATTAGAACATTTTCCTTAGCTAAATATTTTCTTCTTTGTTTTGCTTTCACCAAAATCCACTTATGTAATTGACTGAATTGGCAGCAAATTGACCCCAGATCCTGAGGAAAGCAGTGCTGATGCACTCAGTGGAGAGAAAAACACACCTGAGCCTGGAGGTGTGGGAGCCACGTGCAGAGGGAACTGAACCTGAGGTCTTATTTTCCCTAACGCTGACTCCCTGGATGGCTTGTCCCTTCTCTCCTTTCCACGCTTGACTTACCTTCCCTTCTCCCAGCACGTCTCCCTTTATCCCAAACCTATGTGATGAGCACATGTCCCTGAGGGCCCATCTGCACAGAGTTTCACATTCTCTGCGACACATATTGTCTGGCCTGAGATGAACAGACAAGGAGTTATTTTGCCTGAAGGGGAGAGGGAGCTAGTAGTGGGATATTTCAGGATCTCTTGGGGCTTTGTTGGCATCCCGTACAGCTTTGTTATCAGCTCCAGTTGGGAATTAGGGATATGTGAGGGGAATCCTGGGCTATGGGTGGGGTGGGATAGACTTGGCAGTAAAATGTACAAGTAAAATGTGCATTTGATTTTTGTTGAGTGTACAGAGTTGTTATAGTTTTATGGCTTACATCAGGATTTTGCTTTTCGTTCCAGAAGAATTTCAGTTTGAATAAGAGTTTTTTTATTGTTCAGTGCTGATACTGATGTAACTATCAGGTGAAGAAAAAGATGTTCATAAGTGTCTCTGTGTTGTCTCAACTTCAACCTTTATGTCTGTTGCTGAATATTTGTAGACTTTTCACACTATTGTTGAATGTAACTTATTAGAAGTACTCTTATTACTGTAATTTAGCAGCTTTTTCATGTATGTGCTGTTTTTAGTGCATATTAAAATAAGTAATTCCATTTTTATTTTAATACATTTTAATAAAATAGTATCTTAACTGCTGACAAGGTAATATATCATGTAGCTACTGCTGTTGTGCAATCAGGTGGATATTTTTTTTAAAAACTTGTTCCAAGTGAGAGAGGCATTATCCAAAGACCACTAACTATAGGCAGATGGGAGATGTAATCCCTCCAATAATCGCATGGTTAGTGGTTCAGTCTCCAGCTCCACATGTCCAAATGTCCCTGAGCAAGACATGAAAACCCCATTTTCATATAGATAAATTAATGAACTGTCAGGCCAGTGCTTTGCATGGTAGCTCGATGCCATATGTGTGTGAGTGTATGTTTGAATGTAAAGCGCTATATAAATGCAGTCCAGTCCAGTGGTCTAATATAAAGATTTTTGTTTGAACTGCCCAATCTTATATAAATAGTTATAATTTTCTGTTTGGTAGCCGCTTTGCAACCAGATTACATCCAGAAAACTGACTGTAATTAAGTGTAAAACTTAGAATCTGGCCAAAGAAGACCAATAACATTTGAAAAATTGAAAACAGGTTCAATGATAATACTGATTCAATCATAAACAACTCAAGCTGATGACAGTAGCCTGGCACTGTACCTATGAAATTAGTGTTAACATTGACTCAATAGAACCAGAAAGCTGTAACAAAACTTTGAATGACAGCAGTTTTCTTCTCTAAAGCCCTTGCGACTCCGCACTGTACCCTTCAGAGAGCTGTAGTGCCTGCAGTGTTTACACACCTTTGGACTGCGTGTACTGCCTCTGCAGCGTCGGTCATTTGTGATGCAGCGGGCCTCTCAGCCTCGCAGCTGCTCCCTGCACCCTGCACCTCCTCGGCTGGTGAAAAGACAGCTACAAGCCCCTCTGCCCCACAGCACTTTCACCTGCCAAGTAAAGGCAGCCCGGATAATACGGGATCACCTTGCACCGCCTGCAGCTCCACTGAACCCACGACCCACAGATGAGCTGCTCCCTGACAACAAAGTGTGTGTGTGTGTGTGTGTGTGTGTGTGTGTGTGAGGGTAGTGTCTAGTGGGGCATGTGTGAGTACATTTCATGGCTATATCTTCATTTTCTCATTCAAAGTGCCAGCTTGTTCTGAGTCCTGTGTCCTTTTCACTGTTATTCAGAAGAATTTTCCCATTAAGAAACCTGCTCAACTGCCCTAAAATTACTTCACAGACTAAGCTGCCCTTGTCCTCACTTTAATCTAGCCTTTAAAGTATCTAATCATTATTATGGCACTCCCAGGCTCAATGAAGGCAATAGAAACATAAAGCCTCTCTCAGCAAGCTAGCACAACACTCTAGGACAGCTTCCACTCTGGCCTTTGTAGGGTTTTGGATTATAGATTCATTTTTGCTGGACGTGTGGTCAAATTCAACCCTGGGAAAAGCCCTCAGTATTCCCTCTTTTCATCTCAGTCTCATTTTCATGGTATCTAATGGTCATAATCGAGGCGGCCATGCTGGGTGTATGTTTGAAGGAGCGGTCAAGGAGCCCCTAATCCCCTCATACACAGTTTGTAGTGGTGGCCCCCAACACAAGAGCTGTTGCCGAACGCTGAGAGAGAGCGGGGTGGATTTGAGTTTTGGGTCTCATAAATACACACACCCACTTACACACACAAGCACACAAAGACACAAATAATCTGGTGGGAATCCTGGGATTCCTGGCATAATAGCAGAGGGACATTTCAATGCAGGAGTGAATTCATAGAAACGAAAACTTGGCAAGAATGACGGGAGATTTTCAAACAAGTAGTTTCATCAAACCTTAGTTCAACAATCAACTATGGTTTATTGTGGCATGTAGAAATGTGCAATTTATTCATTAGTCATTTTTTATCAAAACAATAATTATCCAAGAGTTTTCCAATGCAGGCAAGTGATAAGAAGTCAGTAGTCACATAATTCAATAAACAATTAAAGTACAAAATGGCACAAAGGAAAAGAACAAGATTATTATAAATGAGATTATAAAGTAATTCAACTGTCAATTTAATGCATGTAAAAATGTATACCTAATGTGAAACACTCAACACAGTTGTTGATGTTGACGTCTAATCCTGCAACTATAACTTTTTACTTACAGTACTCTAACTTATTATATCTTCTTCTATGAGCAGTGGTGGAATGTAACTGAGTACATTTACTGAACGGTACTCAATTGTAGTTTGGATGTACTTGTACTCTCTTCGAGTATTTCCCTTTTATGCAACATTTTACTTCCATTCCATTCCATTTCAGAGCGAAATATTGTACTTTTTATTCTACACTACATTGATCACTGGCCTCTGATCTTGTAGTTACTAGTTACTTTGCTGATTAAGATTGTATATGTAAAAATATATGATCAGCTTATAAAACATGATAAAATTGTTAAACTTGACCCCTACCATAAAATTTTGCTTACATGTGAATGCATCAGTAATAATAATACAATGACATATTCAAATGAAAAATATAACACGCTTAATTGTGCCATTTTGCATAATGATTACTTTTACCTTTGATACTTAAAGTTGAAGTTATTTTGCTGCAAATACTTTTACTTCAAATATGTACTTAATTTTGAATTACTTTTACTTGTAATGGAGTATCTTTATACTCTGGTATTCTAAGTAAAAGATCTCAGTACTTCTAGACTGAGAAATGTAAATTAGTGAAGCTACAAAGTTGACCATTTTTGGGGAGGATATATCATGTTTTCAGAAAAGGCAGCAACAGATTCTACAGACTTTAGACTTAAAAATGTGTCTCAGCAAAGTTTTGTCAACCAGTTATTATTGATCTAACTCAAAACTAATTGCCTGTTGTTTAAGGCAAATGATACTGCCTTAAAAACAACAGTTTAATGAAAAGCACCACAGTTATGCTCTCCCCTTAGATCAACAGAGGCTCCGGCTCTTTTGCTCTTCAGCAGATTACTGGAGTTAAGTGTGGTATAGTTCTCAGCCCCAATGCCCACTCGTCTCCCAGCGAGACAAACGCAAAAAACAGGATTGAAGATGTTCTCTCAAGCGGCTGGTAGTGAAAGAGTGGGGACCCTCACTGCTAAATGCTGGGGGCCCTCTTCAGACAGATAGCAGCAGGACGTCTGCCCCTCCAACCCCCCAGTGATCAAGTTCACCCTCTCCACCAGCACCTGGCCCCTCGGCTTGACGGCCTGTCACTCACAGCGGGTGAAAGAAGAGGGAAGGCTGTGGGGTATTGTGTCAGGCAAGAGAAGAGAGGAAAGAAGAAGAGAGGAGAGGAAAGGAAAGAAGAAGAGAGGAGAGTAAAAGGAGAGGAGAGGAAAGGAAAGGAAAGGAAAGGAGTGGAGTGGAGTGGTGAGGAGAGGAAAGGAAAGAAGAAGAGAGGAGAGTAAAAGAAAAGAAAGTAAAAGAGTGGAAAGCAAAGGAGAGGAGAGGAAGGGAGTGGAGAGGATATGAAAGGAAAGGAAAGAAGAAGAGAGGAAAGCAAGAAAGTTGAGTGGAGAGGAAATGAGTGAAAGGATGAGAAACTCTGAGTATTTATGTAGATGAAGTGGATGCTGGATGAACCGATTGTGTGCTTTGCAAATGTAACATTCACATGCATTTGTGTTTTATCCTTTTGCGCCTTCAGCAAAGCTTTCCGCTCTGCTTTTTAAAGCATTTTCAGAGCTGAACTCGTGGAAACTTCTGAGGTGGGCTTACCAGCTGGGCAGCTCCTACAACCCAACAACCCCCTCACCCTCATCAACTTCCCATGTTTCTACCACTTCCCGTGACACCACGTCTGCCCGTTCTGTGGGGCTGCAGGTTTCTGGTCCAGCAGCCTGGGACAAGGCCACCATTAACTGCAGGGCTGTGCAGAGGGCACGTGGGACAAAAGGCCCAACACGCCGTCCCTGCCCTCAGACAAGGCCTGAAACAAATGTTACAGGCCTGGCGCAGAAGGGAATCATCCGGCCGGTGTCACTGAATACATTTACCTACCTCAGAGCCTTTTCAGCCCAGTGCTTTGTTTTAGCCCAGGAAGAAGGGAGGGCGTGAATAGAGGGGCGGGAGGAGGTGGGGGGGATGTCTGTGTGTGTGTGTGTGTGTGCAATGAGAGAAAAATGCAAGGAGGGAGGAAGGGAAGAGAATGAATGAAATGAACGAAAGAAGCTCCAGGTTTCCACAGTGACCGCCTGAGCTCTGAAAACACCACAGCGTTTATAAGCGGATGGGAGGAGGTGTGTGTGTGTGTGTGTGTGTGTGTGTGTGTGTGTGTGTCCTCCCCCAACAAGGATGCCAGGAGGTCTTGTTGATTGTTGTGTTTTTTTTTTCTTTTGGCCTTCCACTCCCTTTTCTCCTCCTTTGTCTCTGCTATCCTTCCTGAGGTCTTTTTTGGAGACCTGGAGAGCAGAGCAAACTCCAGACAAGACGTTCTCTAAGCTCCTCAACTCCAGTTTGGTCAAATAACAGCAAGAGAGAAGCATTCGGTCAACAGGAGTGGAAGTCACAAAGTCAGATTGCAGGTCTGAGTGGCTTGCTGTTGTTTCTCTCAAAGTGTTTGACTTAAGTTTGGATTCCTCACAAAACAGCAGGAAGGACTGGAGTGCTCCAGAAGATACAGATCAGGAATTAGTTTAAGCTTTGCGATGTTTGACTTGGTTTTAAGAGGCTTCTAGATTGTAAATGGTTAAACAAAGATGGAAACAAAGTTTTCATTCCAAAACACTGGGCATAAGGATCACTTGGTGGTTCAAAATGCAGCCAATGCTATTTATAAAGAAAAACATTGTAAGCCAGTGTTTTCAAATAAATGACAAACTTTATTTATTTATTTAAGATTTTTAAATTAGTTTTGCTTTTCTGCTAGTTATCATTTTGTAAGTCTTTTTATTGTTATTCAAAATACACTTTATGCAAATTCTTGACCAATACTAAAGTGTGCATTCTCAATGAGAATGAAACAAATTACCCTAAATGTTTTGAACCAGCAGATGTTTTTTCAAGGGCTGCAACTAATTATTATCATTATCAATTAATAATCCAATTATCTTCTCAATGAATCGATTCATTGTTTGGTCTCTAAATGTCAGAAGTATTGAAAAATTCCTGATAGTTTCCTAAAGCCCAAGGTGACATCTTTATGGGGATATTTTTACCAACCAACAGTCTAAAATCAAGAGATGTTAATTTTACAATTATATTAAACTAAGAAAAGCAGCAAATCATAACAGGTTACAAGCTGGACCTACGCGATGTTTGGCATTTTTGCTTGAAAAATAACTTAATCAATTATCAAAATAATTGCCAATTAATTTTGTATTAATCATTTACTCGAATAATCATTTAAAATTCTATACTTTAAAATTATTTGATGAATTTTAATTTGAAAAGCGTTTCTGTACAGTCTGTAGTACAGCACATTGAAATTCAAATAAAGAGAAGAAATTGTATCAGAAGTGAAGTAAAAATTGGTGCACACCTCCCTCAAATAAAAAACTCCAACTCATCCCCTACCCCAACAGAAAGTAATTAGTGTGTCATTTCTCCCATAATCCCTTCAGCTAATCTCCTCCAATCCACTGGGTTTGATTCAGTCATCTTTTCTCTCATATTCTAATCCATTTTGCCTTTGAGTTTTTGTGTGGGTCGCAGCGCGCCGTCCCGCTCACAAAGAGCAGTCACTGAGCTATGACATTAAAGGTATTGTTGAGCAGGCCTCGGCCCAGCAGCCCCCTCGTATGGGCTCACTGTGCAAGGAAGTGCGTGTTTTCATCCTTGTTGTCATGGGGATGAGCATGCACACACACACACACACACACACACACACAAGCACACAACCGCCTCCCCCTTCATCAGCCTCCCCTTGTACTGATTTTAGCTGACATAAATTCATTCTTTTGTGCGGGACATGCTGGCTCGTCTCCCACCATGTAGCTGCTTTCAGCACCTGAACTTTAAAATATGAACCAGGAAACTCTGTGTTTCTGTAATATAAGGGTGGTGTGGGGTGAAATATGCTTTATGAAGGTATGGCCTGGGGATGAGAGGAAGGTCTCATGTATAACTCAGGCTGTGCCACCGCAAACTGCCAGCGCTATTCATCAGGGCTTTCAAGGGAGTCACAGAGAACAGATGAGAAACAGAGCTGACTGCAGCGTAGGGTTAAACATGACCTCGGAAAATCACCGGCTATAACCACACAGACACATACTGTATATTATCTATGAACTGTACATGGGATCATGTCGACATGGTGCAACATGTTCATGCATTCAGTGAACACTCACACATGTTACACTGTTACATACTCACATGATTGCATTAATAACTTTGGCATTAAGGGCAAAGATTTACTCTATATATAAATCTAACCTTCCTCTCTCAATACAGAGGTTTAATAGAGTGTAAATAAAGTATACTTTATATGCACTTGTATAATCTTTTAGTTGGCATTAAGTTCATATACTGAGTTGATATTGAATTTGAACAAAACAGCTTCGGGGATCTCAGGCCGAGAAACCAGTAATGAAGCTGTTAACCAACTTTAAAGTGTTTCAGTGTCATACAGTGGGAGAAGAAGTACTAGGATCCCTTACTTGAGTGAAAGTTGCGATACCAGAATGTAAATGTACATTTACATCTCCTTCAAATTTCCAAGCAAAAGTCCTGCATTTAAAATTTTACTTAAGTAAAAGCACAAACGTATCAGTGGCAAAATGTATTTAAGCATAAAATATAACAGTAGTCATTTTGCTGAATGGTCCCTTTCCAAGTGTTATATATGCATATTACATTGTTGGAACATCATTGCCAATGCATTAATGTGTAAGCAGCATTTTAATGTTGTAGCTGGTTGAGATGGAGCTAATTTGACTATCATATATATATAGCTGGGTACATAAAACTATAACAGTACATCATACTCTGTAAGATGATCATATGTTTTGTGTGTAAAAGTCTTAACATGCAACACAGTGCTTGAGTAAATGTACTTTCCACTATTGATGACATATCTTTTTCTATCCTACTATCATTAAGAACTATTTTCTCACTTCATTACAAAATACAGTCGGTTTTCTACAAAAGGTAAAAAAGAGTGAAAACTTTTCACAGTGCAACCCGTTCTGCTGATTTTAGCACCAAATATTAAATTCTATTCAACTCCACTGTCTAAATGGCAGAAATCTCAAAACCTTGTCTTAGGTAGGTACCCAGGGAAGTAAGTTATTGTGGGGTGACCTGACCCTTTAATGTTAGATGACATCATATACAGAGAACCTTGTCCCAGTTTATGACTCTGAGTTGTTACAGTTGAATGCATTATCCATCTATCTCTTTGGCTGTCACTGTTAGTATCACTGCCTCCTCAAGGTTTTCTCTCCATCACTCTGTCTGTCTCTCAGTCTCAGACTGCGCCTAACCTATCTGCCACTGTCTCAAAACCGACAAAGAGAAATGTTTGCCATACATTCACTATGGCCATATGTCAAAATAGGGGTCCTATTGTCGCACAAGACACCTCCTTCAAATCTCCATGCTGGCTAATTGAGTTTGTCTGTGAAGCGTTCATTCACTGTCAGACGTTTGACAGAGAAGAGAGCCAAGTCCTCCGTCGTCAATCTTTCCAGAAAGTCAACACTAGGCCAGACATGCACGCACACGCACAGAAACACACACACACTACAATACAGCGCCGAGGGGTCTGGGACATCCCGCAGACAGCATCCTGTTCCCGCTGAATGGCTCTTGTGACACAAAGGACAATTTGGCTTCTCTCTGGCCCAGCTACCTGCATGGGATCTGAATGCCTCCCTGACTGACTTGTGGTTTTTGTGTTTTGTTTTGGGAACGTCTCTGCCTTTTTCCCTCTCTGCTCCTCCCTCCCTCCCTCGCTCCCTCTCCTCTCTTTCTCTTCGTCTCAAGTGGTCTGCAGAGGGTGTCCTGGGAACCTGGCTGGCTGCCCCGCTGACAACATGCAATGCCCCCTTCCCCCCTTCCCCCCAAAACCCCTTATTAGCCCACTGTCTGACACCCAGGCTGGACACTCACTGACATGCACAAGCTTTACATATACACAATGACATATGAAGCAGACGCATTAACACAGGCACGCTGACATGCAAATACACACTGAAATACAGACACACAGACGAACACACAGTGCAGACAATGGCAGAGCCTAACAAGCAGTATGCCAGAGAAAGGGCAAGAGGCATGTGAAGAGACCAATTTGCCAATTTCCAACTTCACAAACAGAAAGAAACACACAAACACACACACACAGGGCAGAGTGTTGTCTTTATGTTTTCAGGACTGAAAAACAGTTCTTTCAGTTTGCTGTTCTGCATCTCATAACCCTTTGACTTTGGACATCTATGGCCAATTTTACCAAACTAGAAAGCACTAGAAAGACTGTTGCCGAGTTATTATGAATGTTGCTATCTACAGTATGTGTAACACCTACTTTGTCTGCAGTTACTGTCTACATTATCCGAGAAACCTTTTGTTTTGATGGCCTGATCTTATGCTTAAAAATCTGTGTAAATACAAGACCCCCAAAAAAGATTGTTTAATGAATTGGTCCAGCCAAATTTATTTGTATGACACTTAGTCAGAGTTATATACTTTTTTTATGAAGTCTTTACAATTCTATTAATAAAAAATAAATTAATTAAAACAATGATCCCCAAACAGACCATCAATAAGGAAAAACTCACATGAAAACCTTATGAGGAAAAATTAGCTCTGCCCAGAACGAATTCTCTACAACTCATTTAAAACTCAAATACAATGCTTGGAGAGCAGTTGCATGCGTCTCTGGGGTGAGTTGTATCTGTATTTTCAACAAACGCCACATAATTGGTGACTTGTGAGCTAGCTTAGTAACTTGAATATTATGTGACATTATTCAACACAAACACTTTAAACATGGGTTGTTTCAAATGGTGCTGCACCACAACTCTGCATGGATGCAACTGCAGCCTCACACAGCAGCCAGTCAGAGCTGAAACCTGTTCACGTTGTTGTCTATTGTCCCTTACATTGTGTTTATGGTTCTGGTGCTGTGCTGTATGCCAGTGTGTACAGTGTGGCTCAACCTTTCATTTTGTCTGTGCAATATTGTCCTGTGTAATATAGTAGTGTCACTGGGATTAGTGATTTAAACTAAATCTGATACTGCAGTTGTTCAGCAGAGTTTCTGCTGTGAGTCTACTATGTCCACGTAGTGCATATGGAGTGTCTGTGTGTTCCAGTGTGTGTGTGTGTGTGTGTGTGTGTGTGTGTGTGTGTTCAGGGAACGTGGCAGCAGGCAGCAATTCCCCCCTGAGGTCACAGCCCACGCCTGGCCACTTCCTGCCTGACCTCCCTCAGGAGAACAGAGCATGCTGGGGGCTGTGGATCACACGTCCTGGTCACAAACAATCCTACTTCCCGTCCCAGTTTCGATTGGAGACAGAGGGAGAAATAGAGAGAGACATAGAAAGGGAGAGAGAGAGTCCTGGCTTCTATCTGCCACTTGCTGTGCTCATTTCCTCCACTCTCACGCTCTCTCTCTGTCTCTCGCTCTTATTCATTAGCCTCCTGACTATTCACCCCGGCCCAGCCGGCCCAGCCCCAGTACTGGGAACAAAATACTCACTGGCCATCTTGTTCCAAACTTCCTCCCACACTCCTCCGTATAGAGACATGAGTCATATGGGCCTGAATCAAGTTTGAATGACGAGGTTTTTACATGTGGGACTTTCTCAGCGTATTGGGGGAAATGTGTGAACTCAGGACTGAAATAAAGTCGTTGTGCTGTTCTTCATTGTTGGGCCTAGCAACTTACAACTAATGGTTTCTTATGATCACCACCAAACATGAACCGACTGGACTGTAGAAGAAAACATAGAAAGCCATGAAGAGAGATCATTTTGTGTATGCTTATTATAGCCCGGATAATACTGGGTTTTTGAGGCCAATACCAATATTGGTTTGAGACAATAACAATATAACAGCCGATAGCCGTTTTTATTTTTAATAAGGAATCCTTTAATTTATTCTATATAAGAATTGTGGCCAAGATGTGTACTGAGTGGAACATTTTACAGTTGAAAAATAAACTTGTCTGCCTCTCTGGTGGAAAAACTATGTACTGTAATGGCAGCACTGTTTGTAAATGACCCCCTCCTTATGATGTTTAAGAAAGGCCAAATCATCAGCCAATGCAAGTAATTCTTGCATGAAGTTACTCTAAGACAAGCACTCAGCAAAACACAGATGTTGAGCTTTTATTAATTTCTTCATTTCTGTGAATATTGTACAATATCTTTTATCATCCTTATCATTATTTACTCTTTGTACTGTTTTCTTTTATCTTAAAGCCACTAAATGTCACTTCTGAATCAAGAAGAAAAAGAAGTCTTTTCACACCTCCATGCAGAATAGCATGAAATCTGAAATCTAACAACAGAGAGATTTCACATATGCCCATTTCACCTTCAAAACTTTAGATCTATAGCATCTGTCACTTTATAAGTGTTAGCCAACACTGGGTATTGAGCATCCAGAGAGGACATTTGCTGAAAAGCTGGGCAAAATGAAGACTGATGTGCTGAATAGCATCTCAGGACATCTTATTGATGCCAGATGGGCTTTGTGAGCACTAGATTGGCCCCAAGAAAGAGACCTTGCACAAACATTATTGTTTACCATTGCCGAGCCATTGTTGGTTCGGCGTCTGTTGCTGACGCACCAGCATCCTGCCAAATTAGACTGCAGCGGCAGGGGTGCTGCTATCCTCTCGCTTTCACGGCTCCTGTGGCCCCCTTGGCTTGACCAGAAGCTCTTTTCATCATCGGTCAGCGGCTGATACAATGACCCTCCAGGAGACTCACCCCCTGACTCACCACAGGGGGCCAAGCCAGGCCTGAGCAGGGTCAGGGCAGTAGAGGCTGGTGTGGAGGCCGGTCCAGGGTTGTTGACTCTGGGACCTGACCCTGGCCTGCTCCCCTCCCGTGGGGTCAGGCCTAGAGCTCAGAAGACCGAGGTCTCCTGCAGAGAACAGTGGATGAGCAGCTATTCACTGGGGCTGAACCAGGAGCTGTGTCCGGCTCAGCGCTGACCACTGGGGACTGAGTAGGTCAGCCGGGCCAGGCTCCTGCTGCTGGCCACAGATCAGAGAGTGAAAGCAACCACGCTCATTAGGGAAGGCATTCTGCTCTGGAGATATGTGTGAAAAGTCCCAATTAGCTGGAATTAGGTTGCACGGTGCAGTGACGCCCCAATGTATCATATTGATCAGACTCCTGGTGTTCAGTCCCATTCCTCTTATTCACAAAGGCGTGATGGTGAAGAGTAACACAACCCATGCAGAACTAACAGTAAGAAAATCCAGATGGTGATTCCCCTTAACATTACACATGCAACAGTATCACACACACACCCACTCATACACATGCCATGATAGGACCTGGATGGTGTTAACATTTACATGTAAAAACAACACACTAACACAGATACCCCTGAGGACCTCCAGTGAGGCAACATGTATGGTCAGGTCTCTGATCTGATGTGATCTCTCAGGGTGATGGATGAGGCTGGTTGGCTCCTCTACCTGTTTGTTGTTTCAGATCACAGCTCACACCTTGGGCTCTCAGCACACTGTGTTTGTGTGTGAGTTTGTCTGAGGACAATATTGCATGCTGGGTGGGTATTTTATGCATCAAAGTGAGAGGTTTTCCAGTTCAGAAAAAGGGAGTGTCTTACTCAAAATGTGGCATAACTTTTCACTTCATATCATTACACTTTGGTAAGACTTCTGTCAGTGGAGAAATTGGTGTCTGTGCCTCTTATACAGTTTTTACTGGCTGTATGATGATGTGAAATATTGGTGGAAAATCCCAGCTCTAAAACAATACCTAAATTTTTTAGTCTGAGAGACCAAAATCTGAGGGTTATGTTCGCTGTTTTAGAATTGATGGTTTTCTACTCTCAGCCCCTGTTGTAGCTGCGTTGCAAATATTAAAGTGTGATGTCACTTCATCAACTTTTTACCGTAACTAAGTCTGAGTCTAATAGCGGCTCTGTGAGGCTGTAAATAGGCACAGCAGTGCTTTGAACTAAATGCTAACATCACCATGCCAACATGCTGACAATGCTAACATGCTGATTTAGTTTAGGAGGTTAGGTTTACCATTTTCATCATCTTTAGCATGCTAACATTTGCTATTTGGCACTAAACACAAACTATAGCTGAGACTGTATGGTAAAAAAAAAGCCAAGTATCGGACAAATTACATTTTGGTCCTGATGATGCCGTTAGACAGAAAGTCAGGGGATCCCCAGAGTCATTAGGATTAATCCTCTGGGAATCATGAATGTCTGCACAAACGTTCAGTCTGGACCAAAGTGGTGGATAGATATTCTGACAGACCTACATTAACATCCCCAGAGTACACAAAAGAATACACAACCAGACAATCAACGGCCCCAGCCAGCCATGCCCTCCTCAAGCACCTCTGATTTTCAGGCTGAATAGAGAGAAACGGCAAAAAAGCACAGAGGTCAGGAGGTGAACTGATAACACACAAGGCCAGGTTGTGCCTTGTTCCATAAGACTCCCCCATGATTGTCTCCCCCTCATCCATCCATCCATCCACCTAACCACACATCTATCTCTCTCTGTCGACACTGTGTGACTGAGCTCAGGCCTGGAGAGGAAGCCCCTGTCAAGATAGGGTCCTTATCACGACTAACTCAGCCCCTCCTGTTCCCATCATCCATCAGGCGGGCAGCCACCTGGACGACTGCTGACCCTCGCTACAACCTGATTGGACAGCCAGACAGAGAGGACACAGGAGTGGAAGAGATAAGATAGATAACAAGCCTGAGCACATTCTTGTAATTTAGCATTTTTTCTTCATGACATAGCGAGGGGGGGGGTGCACGGTGGCAGAGCGGCTACAGCTCCTGCCTCCCAATAAGGAGATCGTGGGTTCGTGGGTTCGATTCCCGGACCGGACCAACATCACACAATCTCTCTGGGTGGAGTCTGCATGTCCTCCCCGTGTTACCGTGGGTTCTCTCCGGGTTCTCCGGCTTCCTCCCACCGTCCAAAGACATGCATGTGTAGGTTAATTGATAACTCTAAATTGCCCGTATTGAATGAATGTGTGAGTGAATGGTTGTCTGTCCTTGTCTGTGTCTGTGTTCGCCCTGCGACGAGTTGGCCACTGTCCAGGGTGTGCCCTGCCTAAGGCCCGAAGTCACTGGGATAGGCTCCAGTCACCCGCGACCCCCTAACGGGGACCAAGCGGTAGAAAATGGATGGATGGACATAGCGAGGGTTTGGAAGTCTATCATGATTTTTTTCATCTTACATAAGAATGTTTTCAAATTACTTTATGATTGACAGTTAAGAAAATGTTTTTAAAAAAGAGCCAAAGACAGGTCAAGACTGTCAAATTCAACCAGGAAGCCAATTCTCCTCTGGAGTTCAAGTCAAACTGGCCTCTTTTAAGCCGCCCTGGACTGTATTTACATGACCTGTGGAAGTGTGGAAAGCCTTCAGATCTCCTCAGAGACATCCCTCCTCTCCCTCACTCTACTCCTCTCATCTTCTTCACCTCCTCCTCCTATTTTGTTTGTTTTGCTTGTATCAGTACCCCGGAGGGCCGAATTATGGATTAACGGAGGAACATCCATCTCCAGCTTGCCTTAGCCTCCCGCTCGTGCTAAAATAAGTGGCCAATTAGCTTGCCGGCAACCGTGTGTGCTTGTCCCCATCTGCCTGTAGATTAATGACCGGCCAATGCTTTCCCTCCCCAGGCCCATTTATCAGAACCAGCAACTAGGTCACATGATGATTAAACATCCGGACCGCTGCGGCCTCTTGGGGCCCAGGTCCCAGCATTGCTGTAGGCTCCATTTGGATTTAATTGCTGGTCTTTCTCTTGGCTGTGAGAGGAAAAAGAGACGATTTCCTTGGCAGGTCCCATTAGCCTGTGAAGAGAGCAGAGGAGTCTGTAATGGCGCACGTCCTGTGAGTGTGTGTTTGAAGAGGACTTGTAGTCCACTTCATTAAAACATACCCACTTAGATGCAGTTGGACTCACTGCAGTGTCGCCATCTTGTATCAAAGACTTGACAACCTGTGATGAGTTGGTACAGTAGTAGAGAGGGTCTAATTAGACTTGGGTCTAATTATTTGCAGTTTTGGTCATTATTTCTATTGGTAATTATAACACTGTTGTCTGCAAGTTAATTGCTAATATCTGGGAATATGTCAAGATTGCTAAAAAGAAATCCAATGAGGCAAGAAATACAAGCAGTCAGATGATAATACAAGTTTTAAACAAAGCCCCAGGTTAGCTTGTCAATACTATATAAAAATACTTTATATATGTATATTTTATAAGAATGAAACTTCACCAACCTTGACCAAAATTGTCCTTTAATTGCAAATATGAAACGCTCACTGTTCAAACATACACTTGCCTGAAATCAATGGCTTCATTGTCTTGAACACATTTTGTGGTGAATCTATATAATGTGCTTTTGTTTCAGTTTATTAAAACACAATGTTCCATCAAGCTCATCAATGAAAATTCAAATCCACATTCCCATACCTCTTATAAACAAACCTCTCTATCAGCTCTTCTTTGTCCTATATGGAGCCCAAAGCATTCATCACAAAATGTAAATACGCCAAGCTTGTCAACAGAGAATTTAGCACTTCTCAGTAAAATGACTCCTTATTCCCTCTCTGATCCTGAGGAATGGGTTTTAAAGAGAGGCTTGTGTTACTTCAGTGGCATTGTGCGTGCTCCAAAACCACTTCATCTCCCTGCCCACCTCATTGATCAGTATTGCTTTGGCTGAAAATGTGATTAGTGTGTGTATGTTGTGCTTGATGAAATTAGTCTGGCAGACGGTTGTAATATAATTAACGTGTGTGGGTCAGTCTCTAAGGGTGCCCTGAAGACATCAGCAGCTGTGAAAGTCAAAGTGAATCAGGAGTCTGGAGTCTTTTTATCAGTCGCTAATTGACTCCTGAGTCAACAAGTGGAGGCTGTATGGAGTGTGTGTGTGCATGTCTGTGTGTATGTGGTGGGATGAGAGAGGGCTAACCTGGAGAGCACGTTGGACCCCAGCAATACACCTGAAATCCTTTTTATTTCCACCCACAGATTTTTGGGACATGTAGTTCTACCTCTTTAAAAGTTGAAATTAGTTTGAGATATTAGAAGATATCTTGCTCCATATATCTAATGTTAAGGGGAATTTTGTTTCTTTTGAACTATGAAAGACTAATTATGTTGCATATTGGCAAATATGTTTGTACCATCAAAATTAGC
This sequence comes from Siniperca chuatsi, assembly GCF_020085105.1. Taxonomy (NCBI): domain Eukaryota; kingdom Metazoa; phylum Chordata; class Actinopteri; order Centrarchiformes; family Sinipercidae; genus Siniperca; species Siniperca chuatsi. Next base: position 14,166,219 of record NC_058047.1, read on the forward strand.
TTTAAACTCTTTTTCTGTTACTGAAAACTCCAGTGGTAGCTGTCTTTACAGATGAAGATGAGACCTTTTTTTTAGGTATGTTTTTTATGTTTGATGTATTTTCTTCTGTTGCTGGATGCATTACATCAAAAGTGTGCAGTGCTTTATTCTGCTGTCTCAGTTGCTTTCTAATCAAAACATTTCCCTTGATTTAAACCTAGAGCACTGGAAAGAATCACTCAGTAAAATGTTTGTCCTTCACTCTGCTCGTCTTCTCTAGTTGAGAAGGAAATACAGAAACTCAGAGGATGCAAAGACAGGAAGGAAAGTGAATGAGAGAAGGAAACACAGAAGTTGTGCAGCTCTTTACTTATATTGTCATAAAAATCCACTTAAATTACAAATGTAAAGGCTTTATGATAAACATCAGTCCAATAGCCAATCATATGATTACTGACATTCCCTGATTTTTCGTTTTTGAAAATGTTTGATTCAGTTTGGACCCTATTGGGCCAGCTAGCAAAATGGCTGCATTATATGAGTGACAAATGAAAGGAGGAAAGAAGGAGGCACTTTCAGGGAAAAGGAATGGACCTTTAAATTCACAGAATATGACTGGTAATAGTTTTCAAAATTAAGTTGGTCTTATACATTTTGACCTTTTCTGTTCTTAATGATTAGCTGATGCTCTCATCCAGAGCCGTGTCATCCTCTGGTGACTGCCATGGCAGAAGTTGACCATGGCTGGGTGCTCGCTATGCAGAGCTGGACAGAGTGAAGGAGAGTATCGATGGCATTTGAAAGGCAACAGAGCACTGCGGCCAGTCTGACCCTGTCCTGCCCTGGCCTTTCAGCACCGGGCCTTTCAGATGCAGCTGGACAATACCGAGTGCTGTCCGGCCTCCGACTGGCCTCTGAGCCGATTAGGAACCGGACCTGCCACAGAGGGACAGAGCCATAAACACCACCCACATCCACCCTCCCCCCACTGGGCCTCCGAAGGGGCCGGTAGGGGCCAAGGTCAGTGGCCAGGCTGACCTCTGATCTCCTGCCATGTTTGGACACATCCACACACAATGCGAGACCCAAGACAGCTGATTAGAAATTGGAGGGGATGAAAGAGGGCAAGCGGGCTCCGGACTGTTGCAGGCAGTTGTTTGTGTGTGTGTGTGTGTGTGTGTGTGTGTGTGTGTGTTGGCATGGCGACCTGGTCATTGACTGTCGGACCACCGGACCTTCCCTGAAACCCCCTCCCCTCCCCCAGATGTGCAGCTCTTGTCCCAGGTCTCTTTGTTGGGGGCCAGGAGGGAGGAATTACACCAGGGATGATCCCGTATTACTGGGCCTGCCTGCCTTTCAGGTTAGGCTTAGTTTTGTTGACTGGGTCTGGTCTTATCCTCCTCCCAGTGTTGCCACTACTGAGCTGATCCCTTTGATGTCCTCATACGCTGACCACCACATCGCAACAATTCACATTTTGTCCCTTCTAAAAATTGGAGGCATTGTGTTGGATTTGTTGCAAAGGTAATATGCAACACAGAGGATGAAACAACTGCAGTTATGATAAGATGAAGAATTCCATTTCAGTATGAGGTGAAACACAAATACTGTGACAAAAACATTGTTGGTTGGAGAAAAAACCCAACTTTATTCTTTACATTATTTTCTATAAAGGTCACATTTACAAAATACTGACATCTAAAAAGATGTATGTCAAAAACAAATACAGTTAAACCTACTACAAAACATTTAGGATTGGTTCACATATTTTATAATGATCCGCAGAACACATTGTCAATTGTTTTCATAGTAAAATAGTTCCAAGGAAAACTGTTGACACCAAGTGTGGGATGAACTGGGACACTGATTCTGTTAAGACATGTTGGATTTTTTAAGTGTATTTCTTCAATGATGTGAGTGCCACAAATAAAATTACATTCACCTATACAGCTGTGTGTGTGTGTGTGTGTGTGTGTGTGTAGTGAGACGCCTTGTGAATGACCAGTGGTTTACTGTTCAGTGTGCACAGCCAGAGGGTTTGTGGTTGTGTATGTTACTACAAATGTGTGTGTGTGTGTCATGGTGGAGCAGGAATGGCCAGGGGTCTCGCTCTGACGCCCCTGTGTGTACTCATTCAGCACAGAGGTCGTGTGTCAGGGGTCAAAGGGTCTATGGGGGGAGGAGGAGGTTGGTGGAGGTGATTCAGGGGGGAGGAGGCGGTTGGGGTGGTGCACATGCCCCAAGCTAGGTACACTATTTGTTAATTCCAGAGGCTAGAGCTTTTGGGGAACGTGTGTGTGTGTGTGTGTGTGTGTGTGTGTGTGTGTGTGTGTGTGTGTGTGTGTGTGTGCAAAGATAAGCCTGCTGTATCTTTATGAATGTGATATGAGAGGATGAGGAGGAGGTGTGTATATATGTGTGTGTGTGTGTGCAGTACATATATTATACTACAAGAGAGAGGAGGATAATGACCCCAAAGAAATAGAAATAACATAAATGTATTTGAGATGTGATGCTTGTACGTTTTCTGAGATATGAGTTGTATTTTTGACATAATGTTTAAGGTTTATTTTCATATTAATTGTTTATACAAATGTTAATTTTTAATGTTTCATTTCACATTTACTGCCAGCTTTACTGGTTTTCAAATGCATCACCTATGGTGGGACTTTTTTAGTTGATGAATTTTATTTATTACATACATTATTTTTTAATTTAGTGGCTAGGCGGGCTCCTGAGCTATAAAGGAATGTCCTCTTACAATATCTGTTAGTGTCTGTGTTAGTGACTGCTGTTGTGTCTTTCATATGTTGTCTGCTGTGACCTGTCAGACTTGTGTCTCTTGTTATTATTCACAGTGAATGGGCGACCAAACTAGTTTCCACTCTGGGGGTTGATAAACTTATCTAAACTAAATTAAAATAAAATAAATGAAAAAAAACTTTAAGGTGAAGCAGACAAACAAGAAGAAACTAAAAACCAGATGAATTTGAAGAAACAGAAAGAGGAGGAAGAAAGTTTAACAAAAAAAGAATAAGAAACAGTTGTGAAGTAAATAAAGATAACACTTTAAAAGTACATTTTCTGTAAAAGAGAAATTTGTTTAAAGTGTTATCTATATTTGTTCTGAGAAGACACTGCAGTGCGTTAAAACCTTGCTAATTTGGGGATAGAAATCCAAAAGAAAAAGAATAAAACAACATGAAAGTACAGTGCAAGGTGATCCATTTAAAGCATGCATCAGAAAAACTGATAAAGTGTTTGAATGTGTGGTTGCTGAAAGAGTGAACACAATCATGTTCTGCTATTTACCTTCCACCTCTTAAAGGGACGGGCCGTGTCCGGCTGATAAAAGGCTGCAGTGTCTGTTTCACTTGAGGCTGGAGAGACGACGATGACGACTACAGTCACTGAGTGTTGGCAGAGCAAACATTCCTGAGTACCCAGGATCACACACACACACACACACACACACACACACACACACACACACACACACACACAATGCAGAGGAAAGACACACACACACACACACACACACACACACACACACACACACAGCTGGGCAATAGCTCCGAGAAACAATCTTTTAATCTAAAGGAAACAATCTCATTAAAACACAAAAACCCAAGCACTCACACAAACATACACACATGCACAGCCTTGATGCACATGATGGAAATGGAGATATTAACTGACAATGGAGACAATAACTGTGTTCCAATTCCATACTACATAGTAATAGTATACAGTATGTGCTATATTCTAATTGTCATAGATAGCATAATTTAGTCAGATGGTAAACAAGAAATCACTATACTTTATCACTTTGTGCTGACAGGAAATGTTGTAATACATGTGCTGACAGATGCCAAATCAAACTGCAATTGTAGAATGCCACCGCCAAATTAACTTGACAAAAAACAAAGCAAAATATTTTTCCGAAGATGTAATTTTTTTGTATTTGTTTGTTGGTTTTAAGCAATCTTTCTGGAGCTGTCTCTCCATCATTCCCAATTTATTTTAAATTTAAGCAGCTTTAAGTAGCGCTTCTATTTCCTTTGTGCATTGCATTCTGGGACAATTAACAGCAAACATCAACAGCACACTGACCAATCAAGTGGATTTAGTACTCATGCTGACTTTTTTAACAATACTTAATTTTGTTGTTTTTTTTCAGCATGAACACCCTACACACTGAAAAACTGCTTAAATTAATAATATGGATTTGGGACACGGCTAATCATTTATTTTACACTGTATGTACACTGTGTGGGTCGCACTACAAGGGATTCATCTAAAATAAGGGTTAAATATCCTAAAACGATGAATCCAGATTTGACTTTAAACTCAATTTTGAAATTTTCAAACTGATTTGAAATCAAATAAAATTTGAGACTTTAAGTTAAAACTGTCACGTACTAGGGTGAACCAATGATCACTGTTTAAATGATAATATAAAAGTTTGGAGCAATGTGGCTGGTGCTAAACTGAGACTTAAAGAAAGGTTTAAGATGAGCCTTGTTTACTTCAATACTAAGTTTAAAGTTTTTATGTGACAGAATGATTAGATAAACTACAATTTAATCCAGGTTTAAAGTTAATTCTAGTTGGTGCAGCCCACTCTTAAAGTCTCAGACACACACACACACACACACACACACACACACGGGCATGCCTTGGCCTGCCCTGGGCTGCTGTTGCTGTTGTCCAATGGTGGTAAAGCTGTTCTCTGGCAACAGTCAAACACTCAGTGAGCCGCAGAGAAACTCTGACTGACTGGTTCAATATTTGCTGGTCCAGAGAGGAGGCGTGTGGAGGCTGCAGGGGGTCAGGAGGTCAGCGGGGCGAAACGATGGCCTTTCAGGCCAGATACGACAGGCCAGCAGGTGAACAAACAGAGAGGCTGCAGCTGAGGAGGAGCACAACGATGACATGATAGGATGCCACAGAGATGGGTTTCACTTTAACCTCACAAAAGCTTACTAACTCACGTTTTTTTTAAAATACAGCTGTGTGACCGGTGTAAGTAGAAGAGCGTCAAGAATGAAAACACTGAAAGCTGCTGGAGAGCTGCAAACTGATGACTACAGCATTTTAATTGCAATATTCATTCGGCTATACATTCACTTTCACTCCTCCATGTGTGTTTCATGTCTACATCAATAAATCAGGACAAGGTGTTCTCTGGACAGCATGCATTGTGTTCATTTTCCTGAACTTCACCTTCTCAGAGCTGTTTGTTATTCAGTACAACATCTTAAATCTCTTCTCTTATTTTCAGCTCTTATTGGTGCAAAGGTCATGTGAAAAAACTTTTTTTTGTGTGATGCAAATGTGTAAGAATTCCTGACTACACTGAATATGTAACGTGGCAATTCCCTTGTCTTAATCTGACATAATGTCAGGCAGGTTGAAATCGAAGTATTCTGGGAAAACACTGAACTATTCATTTAGATAAGCCTATTTTACTGCTGAACTCCAAGAACACATGTAAAACAGGCTTGTTAGAAAATGCAAATCTAATTAAAAGTATAAGCTCAGTGAAAATCAGATTAGGATTTTCTGAAAAGAGACAAAAGATCACGAACATGATCACTTTACCAAGTGTGTTGTCATTTCTGCTCTGCTTTAACACACGATGCTGCTAACGCTACAGAGCCTTGCTTCAAACATTCACACTCAGACTCACTGTGTGTTTGCTTTTGGTTTTAGTGCCTGCTAAGATACTATTGATGGCCAGTCAAGTAATGTCACCAGACCGTTTTTGGTCCGGCCTCACTGTGGCACTTAGACGATGAAAGCTGGTCCTCAGCGTCCCCCATCCGGCAACAAGTGCAGCCCCCTGTCAGCGTCACCCTGCAGGAGGAGGCAGATCAGCCTGACTGACGTAAATAATGTGGACAGATACAATTTCAGCCTGGCAACACAGCCAGGATCTGGCAACCCTTCTCTGTGTTTACCTAAAGGCTAAGGCAGCTGAGCCTGGACCTTACCTGCTGGCCTCACTGGTTGCCATGAATGCTCACATAATCCCACTAAGTCCATGCAAACCCAGAGCCGCTTCTTGTGCTAAAAGCTCAGAGTCCCTCCCTCTCACTAAGACCTCCACTCGATTAAGAAACTGTATGTGCGACGATCAGTTTTTCCATGGCAACTTTGCATAACCCCATTCTGCACAGGAAAGTTATCACCCCTCTGTTGTTACACACACACACACACACACACACACACACACTTCTTCACCCATTGTTTTAACATTTTATTTCTCATCACTCATTTTAAGCCTTAAACTGAATTCCTCTAAGTGTCACAGTCTTTATGATTGCGTGCACACTGCAGACTCAATTATCGTTGATATCTGATGTTTGATGATTTGTGATTTTTAGTAAGTGATGTCCACAGAGTAAGAATTTTAGAAATGTATGTTTTAGTTTCCTGCTTGTTTCCAGCACATTTCAGTGGCAGTATTTTTGAGACACTGTTGTGTTTAATCAAATCAGCTATTTTAGCTTTCTTGTCATTTGTGCTTAGTTCTGTGTTCTAACACTGGCTTAGCCAAGATGGTTAGAGTGGCAGAAATGACAGCTGTTGCAGGTGAATGTTGTCACATTCTGATTTGAAACACTCAAAATAAGGATTTCCTTCTCTTTTGTATTAAAGTCTTGAGGGACAGGTTTGTCAGAGAAGCCTCCTAATGGGGCAAACGATTTAGAGAGGATCGTACACAATGTCTGTCTCTGAAGCTCAGAACTAGGTTTTTTTTACTGACGAGTAGAGAAAATATTTTTGTTTTGTCAAAATGTTGTACAGTAGTTGTAATGAGCAGAGTCCTGGGATCCTTTCTTTACATATTAAAACAACAGAAGTCAATTTTTTAGAATACATACTGTACATTGGGATCCAATTTAGTAGTTCAGGTAGGAATTTTGAAAAAATGTGCTCCTTCAGTGGTGGAGGAAGTATTCCTTTACGTAAGTAAAAGAACTAATACCACACTGTAAAAATACTCTGGTACAAGAAAAAGTCCTGCGTTGAAAATGTAACATAAGTAGAAGTATGTAAGTATAATCAGGAAAATGTAAAGTATTAAAAGTAAAAGTACTCAATGCAAAAAAATGATCCCTGTGACTGTTACACTATTAAATATTATATCATTAGATTATTTCTCATGCATTAATGTAAAAGCAGGATTTTAGTGTTGTAGTTGGTTGAGGTGGAGCAAATCTTTGACTATTTTGTATCGGACTGCAACTAATGATTACTTTCATTATGGATTAATCTGCTGATTATTTCCTCCATTAATCGATTGATTGTTTGGTTTGTAAAAAATCAGGAAATGGTGGGAAACGCCATCACGTAATGACACCTTCATAATGCTTTGTTTTGTCCAACAAATAGTAAAAATCTCAAACTTATTAAAATAATTGAAAATCATTTTTAAAAATGAATTGCAAATCCTCACACTTGCAAAGTTGGAACCATGAAATGTTTTTACATAAAAAATGAATGATTATCAAAATAGATTAAAATTTATTTTCTGTCTATTGATTAATCAATTAATTATTTCAGCTGTACTTGTATATACTGTTGGGTAGTTAATAAATAAACAATTATAAGCTCTTTGTATGTTTTGTGTGCAGAAATCTTGATTTGTAAAGTAACTAGTAACTAAAGCTGTCAGATAATTGTAGTGAAGTAAAAAAAACAATATTTCCCTCTAAGATGTAGTGGAGTAGAAGTAGAAAGTAGCATGAAAAGAAAAGACTCAAGTAAAGTACAATTGCCTTAAATTTGTACTTAAATACAGTTCTTGAGTAAATGTACTTAGTTACATTCCACCACTGAGCTCCTTCATGCAGGTTTTGGCTGTTCACTCTAATCACCAAACAATGACTCAGATGTGAGAGTAAATCTTTAATGTGATATTTTAAGCAGCGGTGTGATGACAGTCCTGACAGCTCTTGTGTTAGTTTTTTTCCGTTGTGTGTTGGGCGACCCCGTGTGTGAGCGGACACCCTGCATAGTGGGGGATTAGTAGGAAAATATAGATCCACCATCATGGATTCATTAACAGAGACTGTTTCTCTCCACAATGGGCTGATTCATTAATGACATCCCGTGCCGTGAGACGAGGAGGTCATTTTATGGATTTTTTCAGGGTGGACGTCAGACTTGAATGGTGAGAACATGCAGTGGTCCTCTGCCCGGCCACCCCTGTGGAAACACACACACACACATATATATATATATACAGATACAGGACCACCACAGGATTCACACGGTCAAACCTCCTTCAATTCCTAAAATTTAAGCACTGCCATAATTTATAGCTCACACAGAATAAGAACAGGGCTCTCTGTATATGTGTGTGTTGGGGGTGTGACAAGAAGGGTCACTGACCTTTGTGACTTGGCTAAAATCCCCATGGGCCTAATTCAGCATTGGAATGGACCCCACAGCGCAATGGGAAGATGCCTCCAACATAATGAACACAAAGGCCAATTGTGACGCTATTCTCTGCAGGGCAGAAAGCAACGGGCCCCGGGGACAGTAGAAGGTTTTGTCGGCTGAAATGGAGAAGGAAGCCTGTTGCTTCAACAAGCCTCTGATAAGATTCATCAGTGGTGACTCAACAGCGGCAGTTTGTCTCCGGGGGAGCAAAGTGTTAGATTTACATTCTCTGTATTTACCTGCACTTGTTGACTGAAGTGCTGATGAGTGACTCTCATAGGCCAAATCAGTGTCTTTTATGTGTTATAGTGTCTCCTCAGATATTATACAGTGTCTCTTGTGTTTGAACAGTGTACAGAGAAATAGTAAGCAAACAGAGCAAAGCCTACATTAGATGATCTACTTTTAGAGCCTAACAGATTCTGATTTTCTGAAAGGTGGCACATCACTCCACTTTCTCTAATATATAGGAATACATTTTTACCCTTCGTGCACTTGTATATGACATTGTTAGCGTTGTGATAGGAGACCAATGAGAGAGTTAAACAACCTTTAAAGTGAACTCCTTAAACCCCAATAGTTCTGGTAAATGTCCACCTGAGGAAGCTTTAAAGCAGCTGTGCAGTCAGTGTGAGCCAGGATCCCATCAGTTGACAGCCATACACGTTAATCTGGTCGCCAGAATCTCTGCTTCTCCCACAGCCTCAACCGACAGCTCGATAACTGAGGGGACAGAAAGACGCGAACAAAGGCAGCGTCGGCAACAAGAAGGCAAACAAATGCTAACACTGCTACTACTGCCAAAAAACACCCATCCCCACAATTTATTGCTCTTTTCTAAGACTTATTCAACGTTTTCATCATATACCGACCCGCCACACCCCCTGCCAAAAGACCCAGAATGTGTCTGTGTGATGAGGTGGGGGATTAAAAAACACGAAGCAACAAGATCACCCTTTCTTTTTCTTAAGAAAGACTAGAAATGAAGCTTTGTGCACGTCCGCTGCTGTGGCATATTTGAAAGGTCTGGCCTGGCTGCTTTTGTGTCACCAGCATAAAGGGGATTGAGGGAAAACACAAACTGAACCACTGTGCCGTTGTGGCTCTGGCTATTAGTCAACGTGACGGCCTTTGCAGATGCTAATGGTGTATAGTGTGTCCCGGCCGGCCTCCCTCCTCCCAGAACGTGGCTATCTGATAGCACAAAGGCCTTCAGCTGGAGGTTGACTTTTCCCCCTTCTTTTCACTGCTGCTACAAAGTCATTAGGCTTTTTTCACTCATTTTCCCTTGTTTTTAAGAAAATAGGGGAATATAATAGCCACAAGAGAACAGAAAGTTGACGTGAGGCTGTTATCTCCATGTGTAAAGCCTCAGGTGATGGTAGTGAGGATGAGGCCTGCCCCCCTACATCCATCCCTCCCTGCTGTGCTGCCCTTTGAGCAATGTGGAGATGAAGTAACAACCAGGCTCTTGTGAAAGAAGAGAGGACGCCCAGGAGTGGAGGACCTCTGGACTCTGACTTATTAATCAGTCAGGCCCTCAGCTGCCTGCCTGCCTGCCTCAGGCTGCAACATGTCTTCAGCCTGCTCTGGGTTGAGATAACAGCCTGCAGAGTTAAATATTCTGAGGGTTTGCCCAGACCTGGAGCAGAGGCCTCATCACATTAGCACACAGGTCACTGCATCCAGAAGCAACCAGCTGTAGGATAACAGCAGACTGTAATGGAAACACACGTGCATGCAACACATCCCTCCAAGGATGAGAGTGACACAAGGCATCAAAGGTGATTGCCTTTAATGTGCCAGCTTTTTATTTAACTGAAACAGATTGCCATGAAATTGTACAGACATTTGATTTGATTTGTCCCGTTCCTCTGGTGGCATCAGGTTCAAATTTTAAAATTTGTCCAACACTCAGGTTTATGACCAAATACCTGCAAAACTAATTCTCATCACCCCAGTTGTACTTTGTCTTTCGTGCTAATTAGCAAATGTTAGCATACTAACATAGGATGATCAACATGGTAAACATTACAATATTGTCATTGTGAGCATGTTACCATTCTGATGTTAGCATTCAGCTCAAAGCACCGTTAAAGTACAGTCTCACAGAGGTGCTAGCATGGCTGTAGACACTTTGTCTTTTTTATTTTGAGTTTCAATGTTCTTGATCTTGGAAACAGCAGATGATACAACAATCCTGCCTTAACGCCTATTTAGTAGTTGTTTTGGTCATTTCAATCATATCACATGATCTTCATCTGTAGATGAAGCCTGCGCACACACAGAGAGATTTATTTTGAGACTTTGAAGGACTCCATGTTAATGTCAACTGTTTTTAAGGTCAACAATGATCTTTGAACTTCAACTTTTAAGCTGACATGGACGAGAAGTCCTTAACTAAACTAAATTTGAAAAAAAAAACCTCCCATCTGCTGATGAAGATTGTTTATGGTTGGAAGATTCACAAGAGCTACTGAATGGACAGTGAGATGAGATTGTTTTGACAACTTTCTTCATTTTATTTGAGTTTCTCAGTGGCTAAAGGTTCAGGTAAACGGACATTGTTCAGGGCAACACTCCAAAAAAGCAGAAACTGCTAATACTCAGCTAGATGAACTCAACAGCAGGTGACTTCAAATGTGCGAATTTATGTAGGTTTAACTGACTGTGACACGTCATGAAAAAGGTCATTTTTATTTATGTCAATTTTATTTTCACTTTTTTCTTTTAAACACAAATTTAATAAATAAAGCACATCTGATGGGGTACACCATGCAAACATTACTTTCTACAACATAAAACATTTCTTTGAACCAACTCTCCGAGTTACACAAGTGGCTCGCTCTGCATACGCATGCTGTACATGATAGTAGCTCAATGACTTCCCATTAACCTTACCTGTACAGAATGCATGGCATGTTCTATATATATATATATATATATATATATATATATCTCCATATACACATGAATGAATGAACAGGGCTAACACTGTCTCTCACCCCTCTTTCATTGAAACATCAGTCTGTTTTTCAAGCTAGAAAGAGTGAGTGGATGTCTACATGGGTGATGGAAAGAGTCAGAGTAGTACAAATGATGGCGGTGCAAAGAGAGTGGATGTGAGATAAGGGGTTAAAGATGAGAATGAGGAAGAAGCACAAGATTGGGAACAGTGTAGAAATACCTGGCCTTGGACAGTGACAAAAGCATACATTTTCTGTTTAAAATTAGCCACCAGCATGTTAGATATTTTCCTTTTTTCTTAACTTTGAGGACAATTCCTGTTCATTTACAAAGGGAGATAACTATTTCTCTTGGTTTTTGGGTGCCTGAAGCTGCAAGAGGCATAAGATCTTAATGACCATTCAATCACAGACAGGAGAGGAAAAGTGGTAGTAGTACAAGTGCACCTGTGCTGTGCAGATGTACAAAGACATACTTGTCCTTTGTTTATTTGGCAGGACATCAAACCTGGTGCAGATTGGAAACACATCAAGACAACCCACCTACCCCCTGTGTAACTGGACCAACTGGTCAAGATGGACTGGATACTAGGCCAGGAAAGACTAAAGCCCAGGTCCAAAGTAGAGACATGGAGCCTAACAACTGACAGATAGTGCCATAGCTTTTCAAAATAAAATCAAATGTATTTAAACTGGTTGCTAATGTATTTTTAAACCATTACGACAATCGATAAACATGATCACATCAGTTAAAAAACTGCAGCACTTAGTTTAATAATGTGTCTAAAGGATCTAGAGACATCCTGAATTTATGTTTACCTATATTTTCAATCTATTAAGTGTCCTTTTACTTTTTTGAAAGTTGTATTATTACCTGTCAGTTGCAACTTGGGGAGAGTGTAGATGAAATGCTAATGTACAATGATGGAAGTGCAAACATCACACACACACACACACACACACACACACACACACAGCGACAAAGACAGAAACAAAAGGTAAGTTATGTGCATTTGGCAGACATATATACATAGCATTGTCAAATAAACCCCATTAGATCAAAATAATAAGAAATAAATCTATACATAATATTGTTTCCAACACCTTCAGAGCTGATCGTATCCTGTTAACAATTGGTTGTTGTGGTGTTACAATGAAGAGCATTGAAAGGAAGCTGAATATTGAACCAGGTAGTTACTTTCTATTCTTATAGATTTAAGATGAGAACACTGTCTCATTCAGGGGTACATGGAGAGTAAATGTAGAGTACAGCTGCAGCTTGGAGGGTTAAGTTAAGTGCTTTGGATCCTAAGTGTAACTTAAAATAACTGGCAAATGTTAAATAGAGGCAAATTCTTGTGTACCAGGTAGTTATCATGGCGTATTTTAGGAGCACCAGGCGAGATAAAGGTATTAATTAATTCAAGGCTATTTCACCCATCAGGAACAGCGCCAAAGGTGTCTCTTTGTACAGAAATGAGTGAAGACACACACTCTTATAATACACACAGACACCCCATTAGCTGAAAAAAAAATAGGGGAGATAAACATGTACACAATCCTCATTTATTGAAAATGAGTGGTCAGATATCTGACAACACTGTGCAAGCTTCTCATTCTCCTCCTGATCTGACTGTGTTTGGGCTCCTGTGCAGAAGTCCCCCTGTTTACCCAGGACAGTTTGCAAGAAAAAAGAAACCCTAGGGAAAAATCAAAGAGAAAGCTTGAAAACTGTTCCTCCATCTTATCCTTCTGTTTAGGTCCATCTTTTCATCAGCATCAAAGGGGGACAGGAAGCCAAGCAGTGGGTATTAAAATCAGGTGAGTGGTGGTGCAGGGCCAGGGGGTGATGATGGTCATTTACAGGTTTAGTTGTATTTGTTCAGTGCATTTTCTCTGTTGCGATCCATAAATTTACTTTCAATAGTTCTGTAAAGAAAAGGGGAGAAGTAACAACAGATCAGATATACGTACAGTGCACAGTTACCATTTTCCCACTGCCTGTGCTTAGTAATGTTGTTACAACAATTTAAACATTTGCTATTATTCAATGATTGTTTATAATCCAATAATAATTCTAATGCAGTGCTTTGATTTTGCTGCATTACCTATGATCATTTCGGTACAGGTAAGTGGTAGGTTTTACTATAAAGTACAGAGACAAATACCTGGTTCTCTTATTTTTCCTTGTGAAGAGATTCTATGAAGGCTTCAAGTTTCTCCTGGATCTCACGAACTTTCTCTGCAGAAAAGCAAACAAAATAGGTTTGTTAGTCAAACTCCTGATAAATACACAAAATATTGACACAAAACGAGTACAAAAACACTTCTAGAACTGAAACAATGTCAATTAATTAGTCTGCCAACAGAACATTGGCAACAATTTTGATTATTGATTAAATGTTAGTCATTTTTCAAGAAAAACATGATTTTTAAAGCATGAACTAGTTTCCTTCAAACAGTGTGAATCTGAATGTCCAGTGTGTGTTTTTTTTCCCTTCCTGCGTTTCTGGTTAAGCAAGTCACTAAAACATAATACTAGTACTAAATGAAGCAACATCAGGATGGGTAGCAGGTCATAAATCAGCTCTTTAAACAGAGAAAACAATTAAACAATATTCCCATCCCTACCGTATATTTATGCAGGTGGAAATTCCCTCACATTTTTCACCAAAACACCAGATGGTCCCCCCTGACAGTGACAGCCAAACCTCGAGGCAGACCTCCTTCACACATCTGATGATGAAGGCTTGTGTACCCTTCCCCAGTTAGCATAGACCACATCAAAGCTCTCACCCTTCCCTTTTCATGATATGTACCTCACGGGCACGTTACTAATGGACAGAAGGAGATGCCATAACAACAACATTTCACATGAAAGGGGTGAATCTCAGTCAGTCACTTCTTTTCATGATTAAACTCCTATTGTCCTGAGACTGCATTCGAGGAGCAATCCTTCCACCCAACATGTACTGTCACACGAGATGAGCGAGTCATCTAAACCAGTTCTAATCGCTGATTAAACAGTGGCTGAAGGAAGTCCGGGGGCCAACGCAGAGAAAAGGAAGCAGTGGCTCGCAATGCCAACTGCACCTCCAGCTTCCCTCGTCACCCTCGCTAATCTGTCTGGATCTCCCCCAAGCACAAACTCAAACACCGGCTCTGAAGAACAAACTAGGACTGCTCTATCTTGATCAATCAGCCACACGAGATCCATAGGCGACCTATTGTAGGTTGTTTTCCTATGAGAAGGCCCAATGAAAACACTGTTTTAAAAAGACTTGTCCGTTTTCAGGGAGACAAATCACTGTGGTTTGGAACTCAGAGCAACTAAGTGTCCATTTCAGGTCGGCACAAAGGTGATAACTGTGTGCGTGCTTTGGCGTGAAACTAAATATCATACTCAGGGGCTTGTGTGCAGCCCCCTTTTGATGGGAGCACGGCTGCTGAGGTATCCTTTTCCTGACGGATGAAAAGCACACAGCTGTTAGGAGAGATGCAGGCACACCCCCACACACGTCCTGAAACACTAGCAGAGCTGAGAAGTGCTGGAAAACACGAGCCGACTGACACACACACACACACACACACACACACACACACACACACACACACAGGTAGGCAGAACTGAGACAAATTAACTGACAGCCAGAAAAGCTTTGCCCTGAAAGACACAAAGGTACAACCACTCTTAAGTCCTGAAAACCAGCAAGAGCCACCTCCACCTCTTTTCACCTTCCTACACACTCACTGCTGGCAGGTGGCAAAAAAAAAAAAAAGAAATCCCCAGACTTTGATACTCTGTTAACATATTCAGGCAACTCAGGGCGTTAGGTGGAGATTACAACACCTAATGGAGGCATTAAGGGGGCCTGTCGAGGGGCACGCTGACAAGTCACTGCAGCAGGTGTGGGGTTGAATGAAATATAACCCTGCGGTACGCCATTCCAACACGCAGCCCACCGCAGGGCACGGCTCAAAGGCAACTGACAGAGTTCAGACGTGTGGGCTGCGTGCCCTGACCAAAGGACAACATAAATCAATCCAAGCCAATCAGACCAGGATTACCAACATCTGGCCGACCTGAAGAAAAAGACATGTGAGGTACGGGGGTGGAGTTTTGGTTGGTGTGAGGAAAGGAGCGTACTGACTGTCAGAGCATCAAAACATGGGAAATCCCCTGGCTCAAGCTTCAAAGCTTCTCACTGGGTTTAGATGTGGCTGACGATAAGGCGCTCTATGGAGCCTCAGTGTTTCAGATGCAGTACGCTTAACACGGGTCAAACATTAAGGATCCTGCCAACTGTCAGGCAGAGACAAAAGGCTCTGCTAAATCACTGGGGGCAGCAGTGGTCTAGAGGTTAGATTAGAGGGCTTGTGATAAGACAAGACACAGGTTTGATTCCCCAAATTGGCTGGGAAAGCTTATGATTGGAGGCTGAAAATCACTCTCCTTTTCTTCAACACCTGCTGCTGAGGCACCCGAAACCCATCATTGATCCAATGTTTCAGTGGAGCACAGAACTGTGGTTGTACTGGGCAGCACTTGCTAAATCAAGTCAAAAAATTTTACAGCCCAAAATCACAAGTCACACATTTGCCTAAGAAGGCTTTATACTCTTTCCAACATATGACACCCTTTATCCTTCAGGCTGACTTTAGCAGGAAAAATCCTTCTTCATAATACTATAAACCACTGAGCAGTGTTTTGGTGTCTGATAAGCCTTCAAACTTATGGACCTGTTACTCAAACTGGACTTCGTGGATCATCGTCTCAACGGTACCTGAAGCAACAACCCTCCTTGCATTTTTTCTTTCAGTCAACCCTCAACAACAGAACAGAAGTAACAGTAGTATAATTACATTTTGGAGAAACAAAATCACAGTCAAGTTTTAAGTAAATATTACAGTAAGTGTAATCAGTTTCAGAACGCGAGTCAGATAAAATGTCCAGCAACTTCCAGGCAGCGGCAGGACCTGGAGCACAAACCCTCCTGTGTCCTCTGTGTGTCACAATGTTGACCAGCCACCTATCCTGATATACATTTTGGTTTGAGTTTTACCTGTGCAATTGGAGTTCCACCATGACATTTTGGAGAGAAGACTGCATAGATCAGAAGAGCAAAACCCATCAACCATTCCCTTACAGTGGGATGCTTAATGACTTTAAAATGAGCCCTCAGCAGCTTTTAGGAGCCCAGGAGGCCACTGGTGAATGTGAATGGCGTCTTTCAGAAAAGCCAATATTCTGTGAATAAAAACTGTGAGAAACAGATATTTATTTCCCCCAGCACCATCTGTTTGCCACCTAAAGACAGCAGCAAGAGGAAGAAAAGGCCACAACAAGGCTTTCTTTTCACTGTCCTGTGGAAATGCAACAAAAAAAAGTGAACAGAGTCACCATTGCCTGTTCCCCACTGAGCAGTGGGAGTAGCGATCTAAAACTCCATTTAGGCCCCTGTTTACCTAAGAGATGAGCCCCAAAACACAGTCATTCAACCGCTCACGCCTTTATCTGGTCATGAATATTCCCATAATCCTCTGGCCTCTATCCCAGAGGCCCCTTCTTTAAGGTGCTGGGTGTTGTGTGGGTTGGCGAGGGTGGAGGGACTCTCGCCCATTGAGAGAGAGAGAGAGAGGGAGAGGAGAGCCTTTTCCCCCAATCCCCTCTTTCAAGGCCTTCTCTCGGCTGATCTCCACATGAAATGATATCTCATTCACTCTCACTCTGTAGAGTCCCCTAAGCCTGCCACGGCCGAAGCGCTGGCAGAAGGAGGGCTGAGCCACAAAGCCTTTAATTGACCTGTAATTAGACTGTGAAACTGCGTGGCCCTGCTGGACAAGTAGCCAACACAGAGGAAAGGGAGAACAGAAGAGAGAAAAAGATGAGAGGGAGAGGACAGGGAGGCCTGCAACTTACTGTGAGATAGAAAAAAACTAATCCTCTTACTGTGGGAGAAGGCCACTCTCCTGTAAAGGGTGGCTGTTATGAAAAAAGTGGCACCAGCGGATGAAGTTTGGTGCCAAGGTTGAGGCTACTCTAGCATGCTGCTATTAAAAATTCTTTACTGACAACCGAGCAGCAGTTCACAGCATGGTCACTAAAGAGAGTGGGGCCAAGAGTTTGGTTCCTGTCCCAACCTGTCATCATTCATGAAGAAACCTTTTATATCTTGTGACTGCCAGGGTCATGTTGTAGGTGGGGACACTGAACGTTTAAACGCTCTGCTGTTTCCTTCTTTGAAAGCCGATCTCTTAATGTAACAAACAGAAAACCCTTTTTCCTCAGCATGCTGCTTGATTTGTCACTAAATCTGGATTGTCAAGCTATAAAAACTGGGCCATGGGAGACATGGACACAGGGAGAGCGGGGATGTCGACAGCCCAAATGCCATGTCAGTAACAGAGCAATGAATCAGCCCTCTCTTATCTAGAAAACAGATGCCTGGGAGAGAGCAGCCCAACCTGGAGAAGGACATACGTAGGTCTGAACAGGTCAAAGCTTGGGGTCAGCCAGAGGGCAGACTAAACAAAAACAGCTAAATGCATGGAGAAATCCTTTGAAAGAGCCAGGTGATGACTGTTGTTGGGCTGTGTGGTGCAGGTTTTATTGACAAGCACTGCTTGTGCCTTTTAAGGGCCAGACATTTAAGAAGATTAGTGCAGGGAGTTATAAAGATGAGGATAGTGGTGACAAAATTTGGAAGATGGTGGCTTTAGGTTTAGGCCTGATGGGTTAACTGAAGGTAGAGCTACAACAGTAATTGTAGATCATGCTGATGCAATGGTAGAGAACACAGACTAACTGGAAGTTATCATCCACATATAGAAGTAAACAGTCACCCATTCTTAAATACGAACAGGTCTGAGACAGTAAGTCTACTCATGACTCATGGTGTAAATGACAGAAAGTCAGGGGTCGGAAGTTTTCCAAGATTCACCTTTGGCAGTCAAATGGAGCCCTGTGCAGAGGCTAAGTGGCAATCAATCTTGAGTTGCCACATGGGCCTGGGGATGTGAGGCTGACAAGTCTGCTTTAAACTGAGATCCTGTCATAATCCCTCAGAGAAACTCCCCTCTGCTGAATCAGCCACAGGTGTGTGGACCAAGTTAAGTAATGCTGAACCCTGGAGTGAGCACACAAAACAAACACACTTGAAAACGCATACATGTGTCCAGCCCTGCTGATACCTGGGCCCAAATGTTAAGGATTGGTTTTTAATCACCTTCTCTCAGTCCCTTCTTGACATGGCACAGACCCTAAACCAGCATCATCAAGACAACAGAGAGAGGTAAGACAGGCCAGCTCTCCTCTTCCCCCTGCTGCCCTCAGGTAAATACATGTTTCCAGCTGCTCTGGACCCCACACACCATCACATCCATATAACACTGCAGAGACAGCAAACTCACCTGGAATTCCTTTGAGCCCCTAGCAAAGGACTGTTCAGGTCCATAGGCTGGAGTCACGGGACAGCAGGTGTTAGTAGTACTGGTACCTCAAAAACTAGAGTACACTACACTAGATAAATTCAAGAACCAGGTCATCTCTTTCTTGACACTAAAAAAAACAAACACCAGCACAAACAAAATTCATACTCAAAAAACTGTGTTCCCACACATACAGTACCCTACATTAACCAGCATCATATTTTGAAAGAGATTGTGGGCACCTGATGATATGTGCTCCTTTAGTTTGATTGGACAATTGGACAATGCAAGCAATCTAGAGTGAGCATCTGCATTACCTTCATAATAGTATATAGGAAACACATTTTACAGTGTTTTCTCCTTAAAATTAGTCTAATGTGAAACAAAGTGTGTCCTATCTGAACAAGATATTCTTAGCCACAGAACTGTTCAATAATCAGGATCCAAAATGTCTATTAACTAGACAACAATAAATGAAGAAGAGGGTTAGACAAACATCCTAGGGCAGTATGGTCATGACATGGGAAAATTCCAACCTAGAGTTTACTTTTTTTTTCACCTATAACAGAGAGGGAGTATATGGTTTTCCTATTACCTCATCTTAACCAGCATCTGATGTCAGGTCTTTGTGTGTGTGCATGTGTGTGAGTGACAGGAGGATCAGTGGGAATGGGTCCCTGGTGGCCACACTGTGCTGGAAACATGTGAACAGAAGCCCCGCTGAAATTCCCCTCCCATCACACACCACCTTCTCTTTCCTATTTTCCCACACTTCCTCTCTCTCGCTCCCTGAGACGAATGAAAAATGGCTTCACATTCTCCTTCGTAGTTTTATTTCTTTATCACCAATTCCATTATCGCCTCCTGGTTGGTTGTCATCTAAAACACAGCTATTTTTCCTTGTTTCATCAGCCCACTGGATTTACTACCTGAGTTTGTATCTAGGGAGGACATTCAGAAGCAGCCGCATCAGTTGCAGATGGTTTATCAACCAACTAAACCTGATTGTAAATGGTGGTACAGCAACATTGCTAATGAACAATATAAATGTTATCTACAACTTTAAAGTTAGCATTTGGTGGATGTTTAAATGCAGGGACCATGGAGTACAAACAGTGTGTCAAACCCACAGTTTTAGACTATCATCCATCCATTTTCTAAACTGGATCCCAGTGACTTTGGGCCTTAGGCTACACCCTGGACAGTGGCCAACTCGTCAGGGGCTAACACAGACACAGACAAGGACAGACAACCATTCACTCTCACATTCATTCAATACGGGCAATTTAGAGTTATCAATTAACCTACACATGCATGTCTTTGGACGGTGGGAGGAAGCCGGAGAACCCGGAGAGAACCCACGGTAACACGGGGAGGACATGCAGACTCCACCCAGAGAGATTGTGTGATGTTGGTCTGGTCCGGGAATCGATCCCACGAACCCACGATCTCCTATCTATTGGGAGGCAGGAGCTTTAGCCGCTCTGCCACCGTGCACCCAGTTTTAGTACTATGTTTAATCAAATTAACCTACTATACAAAGCTACTTTAGTGCTTCATCTAAGCCTGTTTCAACAACACCCTGGCCAATGATCAACAGCTGTGTTATCAAGAGCTTGTCAGATCGGATGCTGAATAGCTGCGTACAATAAAAGACATTCCTGGTTCTTGACATGAAAGTAAGGATGGATGCACTGATGTGAAAGAAGGAAGTAAGACTGGGAGGGAATAAGGGGGAAGAGATGGATGATGGGAAAGTGGAAATAGACGCAGGTCATGACTTCAGTAAATGGGGGCAGGGGGCTGGTTGAAGCCCTGATGGAGTGAGGTGAAGGAGGAAGACAAGCAGAGGTGAAAGAGAGACTCATGTGTTTTACAGCAATTTAAAAAAAGATTGACAGTGTATAGCAGAGTATAACAGACAGAAGACAGTAAGAAACAGGGGAGCTGTTATTACGTAAAGAGGAAGTGAATGCAGAAGCGTGTAACAACAAAAAGAGAGATGCCACATGTTTAACATCAGTCATGCTTCTTATGATCTGTCTTGTGAGGAGAGGGATAAAGTTAGAGACAAGAGATGGTCAGAGATAGTGAGGCACAATGAAACAGTGGAGAGAGGAGCAAGTATGATTAATTTACTACAGGGCTATTTCAAAAACTATATAAAATAAAACATGACCTGGGTGATCAAATTTCTGAAACTATATATGGGCAGTATCAAAATATGGAAAGGAACACAGTTATAAAGAAAGTTATAATATGGAAAGGAAGCCTACTGTAGTAGCTAAACCAGATATGATGATGAGATAAGATATGATGAGAGTACAAAGAAAGCTGTCATAAGATGTGGGAAAAAATACTCAAGACATTTACAGATGTTTTAGGGTGCCTTGCAATAGAAAAGCAGTAAGTCTGTTCACTTCGGAAGTCGCTTTCACACAACATTAACTGAACAAGATTAGATAAAATACACGAGGGGCAGCTTCATCTGTGCCAGTGTTATGACAACTGTGGATCTACTGTTTGTGTACTTGATGCTCCCGGGGAGCAAATGGATCATTTGGCAGCAACTCTGCAGCCTGAGGTTTCCTCCAACGTGGGAAAAAACAAACTTGTATTGTATCACTACTAAGCCTCCTTAGTTTACAGATCGACACTGAATTAAATAGACACTAGTTAGTGCGAATGAGTGTTAAAGAAAGAGCAAGAAAGGTGCAAAAACAGAAGAGCAAAAGAAAAAGACTGGAGCCAAGGACTGAAAGAAAAAAGCAAGGCAGTGTGTTAGAGGAAGGGATGTGGAGAGTGACAACAACAGATAGAAGTGTAGATAGAGAAACAAAACAACAGAGCAAATAATTCAAATTCATAAAAGGTCATATTGAAGTAAGAGTGCATGTAAGGGCAATAGCCCCCAACGTGCCAAGGAGACAGTCTGCCCACTCTCTTACTGAACAGAACCACCCCCACATTGAAAAATGCAGACCAGTTTACTCAGGCCATGTCTACAATGATGTGGACACATTTGAATTTCTTTTTCTCTCTGTTTTGACTTTCCATCCATAATAAGGTGGCATTTTCGACCCCTGAAAAAGAGACTTTTCGAAAGACACTGTCAACAGTGAACAGTGATTATGAAAACACTGGATTGTGTTGTAGTGTGGATGGTAAAAGCTTTTCAAAAATGCTGCCCCACGTACAAGGCTGAGTCATTATCACAGCGGCCCGGGTTCGAATCCAACCCGCGGCGCTTTGGAAACTTGCCCTTATGAAGCCATACAGAAAACGTGAACCAGTTTTAAGGTTTGTGCAAGAGCAACAGCAGCGTGCTGACAGCCTATGCTTCTCTCCCCCCTGAAAGCAGCCACATGTGCACACAACACCTTGAGAGTCATCCCTTACAGAGGAGCACTTCTCGTTGAGCTCTCACTAATCACTCTGGAGGAAGCTGCTCAAAGGAGGAGGAGGGGGAGAAGATGAAAGCAAACAAAGTGAGCGTGAGGCTGAGAGGGCATTCCGGTGAGCAAGCCCAGACAACCAGAGCTTTATTGTATTCTGCTTCCACACAAGAGAAAGGAACAGGAGAAAGTGTCTGCATGTGCAAACATGCAAACACTTCACACATTATCACTGTTCTTGAGAGCACCCTGTGTTGACACCTTTAATTCCCTAACCCTCAAATAGCCTCAATACAAAAGCTAAAATCCATACTTTTCTGCACATTGTTGCATTCATCGGTGGCAACAAGCCTACAGTGAAGATGATGAGTTTATTGTAAAAGGTTGTGGTGTGGCCAGGTGTTCAATTGAATCAGCCCTTCCAAAAAAAGTGTGAAACCCTGTAAAATGCTTTACTTCATGTGTAATGGAGGTAGTGTACTGTCCAGGATGTTTCCATACTAACAAAAATAAAACAGGAAACTCACTTAATCACTCACCACTTACCCTTAACCCTCACTCTAAATATAATGACTGTCAAACTCATCTTTGAGTAGATGATACTATTGTTCTTTCTGATTCTGTTCAATTAGCCAATAAGAAATTATAACTCTTCTTTGATGCACTGAAAGACATACTTGTTAACCTTTGAGACAGATATAGAAATATCTATCTCAAAGATACAGATCACATTAATGACAGCAATCTCCTCTGTAACCAGATTTATTACTACGAGGATCGCAGAATATAAATACCTTAGCATCTGGCTCTATAAAAAAAAATAATTTTATTGATTGACTGATTTACAAAAGACTGCTTTTAGTGCTCGTGCAAGAGTTAATGGAATAATCTGAAAAATCTAAAATAATCTGCCACATGTAGACCTTTGAAGAACTGAGAAACTGCCACATTGGCATCACTTTGCAAAAATGTCCTCACTTGCATGGTCTATAAAAAGGACACATGCATTCATATAGGTACAAGCATAAGTGGACACACCCATATATGCTGTATATACTCCATCATGGTCTCTCACATATCCTCTTTCCCATGACCAACGTTTTAAACTCAGCAACTGACCTCAACTTCACGCTGAAGAAAAGAGCTGATGCAATAATGTGTCAATAAAAGCCATAGTGTGTGAGCGTGTGTGTGTGTGTGTGCGTGCAGGTGCTTGTGCCAGTGCACTGTACACAAGCTCTTCATCAATCTGACAAGGCGGATAAAATGCCACAAAGAGGGGAGTGACAGCTGGGAACCGCTTCTTCCCCTTCACGGACGGCCGATTCATGTGACAGAGGAAGAGGTGGAGCGGAGGAACAGAAAAGAACTATTACTTCGATTTACACAGCAATTTGCCAACACTATAAGCAAATTGAAAGGCTGTGGGTAACTGCTAGAAATAAGAAATAAGGAGTGTGTAAAAATAGTCAAGGTAATAAGGGGTAAACTCTAAACTAATACTATGGGAATACAAAAATGGTTAAAATACCACAAGCCTTGAAGTTAACATAACTATTAAATCCAGCTCCTTTGAAAAGGGGGTCTATATGTTAAAAATTACAAATGTTCCATATGACATAATTTGCTGACACAAACCTTTTAGTAAAATGGTGCAGTAATGATTTATGTTCATGAACGTAAAGTGTCTGGAAGCTCACACTATTAAATATGACATGCAACACTTCATAATAGAGTAGTAATTCTGGAAACACTAGTGCACTTTCACAAATCAGGCAACACGGTACTTTACCCAGTACAACACACACACACACACAATTTCTATGAGGGGCAATGAAGCAGCCAAGCGACATCCCAGTGGTCTCCTAAGAGGCCTGTGCTTGAACATTAGGCCTGGGCTTTGCTCCAGAGACGGCACTGTGCCATACAGCTGGTTTGGCACACGCTGACAAACACACACACAGACACACACACACCTCTTTGCAATGTACATTGTACCCACTCATTAATGCTGCTTTTCACGCTCTCTCACTCACTGACGCACACACCTGATCTGTATTTGTAACCTGAGCAATGCTGAGCCTGCCTGCCAGTAGGGGCAAATAGAGCTTAACAACAAACTGCCCCTGGGAGCACATTTCTGCTTTTGTTAAGTGTGTTTATCCTTTCTCCCGCCTACTATCTGTCCTTCTTTTCCCTCCTCTCTTCCCTCCTTTTCCTATAATAGAGGTTGTCAGGTGAAGGTGGGGTCTCCACTCTGGTGCTTTTTTTTCTCTCCCCCTCTGTTAAGGGAAAGTAAAAGTGAGAGAGGAACAGGGTCAGTTGGACAGATTTTGACAGAAGTAGCAAAACAGTGACACAGAGATCCAGAGAGATGGAGAGGTGGAATAGAAAGCTAGCTGGATCAAGTAGCCTGTGGTATTAGCTGGCTGACCTGTGGGGTCAGGCCATAGTTTGGGCCTGAGGTGATCTGAGCTGTTGTCTTTTAAAGGGCTGAAGAATTGGGGGGGGGGGTTGGACAACAGCTTTGAGGAATGATGATTTGATAATGCATCGAGTAAGGTTGCCTTTTCCTGTATAACATTACACGGCTGGAAAGAGGTGCAGCTCCTATTAAGTGCCCTAAGTCCCAACCACACTAAAAATTACTGTGGTAACAGGTTGGTGTTGAAGTTGCAAAGACACTCTTTTGACTGAAAAGCCACAGGTTCAATGCCTGCCAACAGCTGAAATGTGTTTCAAACCCCATGATGGTGATGTATTTGCCCTATAAATTGGGTGTATTTTGACATATCCAAATAACCAGAAATGCACACAGAAATTATGTATATTTTACCCCCAGATACCATTAATCTGACTCCTTAAAGCTAGCCTCTGGAAATTGCAACATCATATTGCAGTAACTGGACATGCCAATGCATACCTAATTGAGGATTAAACCTGCAACAAGACTTTTAAAGAATTTTAAAGTGCACCACAAGTGAAAAGGTTTCTGCAGATACAACTTCTTGGTATTAACTTTTAGGTTCAAAAGATTTTTGAACCCTCAGAAGCTCGCTCTTTTTGGGCTTTGAGGCGTGTCACAGAGTCAGCCCATCAGCCATGCAGTTCAGTCTAGACTGATGGACCTACATACCCACGCCCACACACACGGGTCTAGGCTGCATTACACAGAAAGTGTCTGTGCAAAGTGTCAGAAAGCTAATGACCCAGATCCTCCACTCACCCACTAACTTAACATGACAAGCTAAAACTCTGAAACATACATTTTCTGGGTAGGAGGAAAAGAAAAATCTGACATCACCATTAAATTAGGGCTATGTGATACAGGCATGCTGAGAGGTATATTTGAAGAATATTGCAAAACGAAAAATGAGTAGTGGTAGATTTTTTTAAATATTTTTTGGATCATTTTCATGCATCTACTGGAGAGTAGACAATAGAGACAGACAGGAAATGAGGGGAGAGAGACATAGGGAATAACATGCAACAAATGTCCCCAGTCAGATGCAAACCAGGAACATTGTTCAGGAACGGGCAGTGCCTTAAACCCCTAGGGCACCAGGGCGCCCAGAGTGGTGTTAAGTTTAGCATTGCTAGATTTATCTACATCTTTTCTTTAGCTCTTGTTTCATTCCCTAACACGTTTACATTACACAACAATTATACAATCACAGGAATATTTTTTGACGTTAAAAACCTGAGCGTTGTGGCTCTGACCCTTGTAACCTTTAACTCTTGGCTGCTGGTATTGATGCAGATGCAGAACATGAAGCCTTCTCTGTGGCACCAATAATGGAACTGACAAAAAAACCAAACATAAGATGGAACATCTGAGCTTCAGCAGGAATTTTGTCCACTTCACAAGCCACTTTGGCACTGAACCAGCTACATCTCAGTCGTTGCTTCCCATTCTATTAAAAACTACTTGGCAGGTGTGAAAGTGAAAATGATAAAAACTGTTTGTTGTTCCCATGCTGGACCCCATGATCCTGTGAGAGGGTATGGTGTGCACGCACAGGTGTGTTTCTACCCTATAGATCCCATGACAGATTCCAACCACATTCCCACATCTATCACTGAGTGGAGTCTTTGGTGGTGGGAAGTGGGAATGTCATGCCTGTTTGGGAAAGTTTGGGATCGACTTGCCTTATAGGATTTGCAAGGCCAGACAGGTCTGGGCATTCCTGACAGTGTGTGGGATGGAGAAAGGACGGTGTGCGTGCGTGCGTGTGTGTGTATGTGTGAGAGAGTATGTGTGTTCTCTCCTCTCCCCTAGGCTGGTGTCAAAGAAAACCTGACTCTACTGCAGAGGAAGTGAAAACAGTCCCCTGCAAAAAAAAAAAAAAAAGTGTATGTACTTGAAGCTCTTTTCTCTGTGTCTCTCCATATATTTTGTCTGTGCCAGTATTGCCAGTTTGTGTGTACATGTGTGACTGTGGATGTACGTTACATATCCTGTCCGTATATGATCTGGGTACGTGTGTGTTTACACTGGTAGTAAGTTGTTGAAGGTGTGTATGTGTGTGTATGTGTGTGTTTTCTCAGGGCGATAACTGAGTCCTGGTCAACCAAACCAATCCAAACACACACACACACACACACACACACACACACACACACACACCAACCACTCAAAGTCTTTCGTCATTCATCTGTAAGGCTTTACAACATGAGTCCCCTATCAGTAGTCAGGAAGACCATATGAAGAAGGGAAACAATAGAGATTGTGTGTGCACTTGTAAGAGTTTAAATAAATAATAAAACACTCTTACAGGGTTAATGTTTGAATGTTTGAGGCCCCAGCAACACCCATTAATTAGATTCTGTATATAAAAGCCAAGAATATCTGGCAGCAGGAAGTAGACAGCAGGGCCAGAGGGCAAACACTGCCAACTGAATCCTATCAGTACATAGCCAGAGTCAGAAATATGTCTAATATACGCGTCATAAGGTCAGGGTATCTGTAAGTTGTAAAAACTCTCATTTAAAACACTTTTTAAGCTATTTAAATGTCATGTGGAACTGGATTTAAGATAAATTAAAAAAAAAAAAAATGAAGTGACTATTACTGATTGGGAATAGCCAATGAAAAAGCCCTGAAAATACAACATTTTAAGTTAAAGACAACATTGCCAGAAACCAGTAAGTCTTGACTGAAATCATTCAGCCTAGTATTACCACAAAAATAATAATCAATGAGACAAGATTACTGTAGCAAATTCCAATACAGACAGACTTGTATGTGTTGTTGTCTAGAATCAATTATTTTTATATGACAGCATAGATTTGCATTGTTCTGTCTTGTTTCAAGATACTCACACCCGTGTACAATTCTTTAAAACAAAGAAAACTGCTGTTTGCTGTTTTTTGTAGCCAAATGATATTTAAGAAAATGACATTCATGAAACGTATTGTACCTCTAATTAGTGTATTTAAGGCATTTTAATGTTCTTCAATCCCTAAATTTAGATCATGCAGGCATTGCTTGCGGTTTTAAGGATTCCTTCGTACAAATGAGAGAATAGTGCTGTGTGTATGCAATGTATACTTTGAGGTAGGTGTGTGTAAATTATGCTTGCCATTGTGTGTGCCTTTGTGGCGACAGGAACTATGATTATGTGTGTGTCATACAGAGAGTTCTGAAATGGCAGCAAGCCGCTTTGTGAATACAGACCTTGCTGAGCAAGCAGAGTTTTGCTGAATAAGACCAAAGCTGGAGACGACTCAACCCTCATTGTACTAGCTGTTAATAGGAGCCTTCAGCAAGCAGACAGGTAGAAATTAGTGGATATGTAGTGCCACCCCCAAGAAAAGTCTTGGGGGTGGCAAAAGGGGGGAGGAGATTGGTCCCCTGCTTTACAAGCCGCTCCAATATAGGGTTTCTGGCTTGAATCCTATACCAGCAGAGAAAAATGAGGCAAGTAATTCTCATGTTAAAACACTCCCAAAAACGGCTGCCAGGGGGTGCTAGCCAGCAGTCTGTGTGCCTTAATCAACTCCCTGTAGATAAATCACGATTTAGATATCCAGGGAAACACCAGATAATATGTACAGGTCTAGTCATGTCACTGGTGGCACAAGACATAAATAATAGTCAACAACTAAAGGGGTAGTTTATGGTGCATCTGTGCCAAAAACAAAAATCTTCTCCATCCGTCTCTGGTTACTATTAACGCCAGGCTCAAACTGAGACCAGAGGCATACTGGTGGTCTGACTCATAGAAGTCTCATCCCACCCATACACTCAACAAAGGAGCACACCAGACATTTGCGATATTGTGTGGTTGGGTCTGGTTCATGACCTTTGAAAACACAATGATTTTCCAAATTATGATTCATTCACACTTTAAACAACTGTGCTACATTTTTTTCCTTAAAAGTCTGAAAAACACAAACAAATAATTCCACTATTCTACTGGAGTGCCTACACTCACACTGACATATATTTAACATAACTGTCAATGCAACCAATAAAGGCAGTCTCTTTTTGAAAGTGGGTGTCAATCATTTTAAGTGGTAGATATCTGATTTTTCACAAGTATGCAGGAACACCTAAGGCGTCTAGAACATTTTAGATAGTGTTTTCCAATTTGAAGTGACTAAAAACATTTGACCAAGTTGAGAGACGCCATTTGGTAAAATCAAAGAGGGTGTCATTATAATGTATGCATTGTTGCTGAATAAGTAACAGTCACCATGCTCTGATGTGAGAGTGTATTTGATGGAGAGAGAGCGAGTGAGCAAGTCTGGGCTTGTCTTTTAGGCATGTGGGCACTATGTGTGTGTGTGTGTGTGTGTTTGTGTGTGTGTGACAACCCTGCTGATTGAACTCACAATTTGCAAACACCAATAAAGCCTCCAAATATAAAGTAAAAAACGCATTTGCGTGTATGAGGGATCTCACCACGGACAGGTATGTCATGTATATGTGTAGCGTTTAGTCTTGTGGAGCCAGCCATACATGCACGATATACACATATGGGTTTAGGCATAAATGCAGGTGGGGACCTTAAAATGATAAACTTACGTTTTAAATTACTCTTACCTAGTGAGACTAGTGCATATCAGTGCACACAACTCTGTTCACAATGTGGCAGCATTGCTGCTTATTATATGATTGCTACCAAGTGTCTGAGAGAACAGCAACAGTGAATCCGCCTAAAAAAGAAGCTCAAAAAGCAAATTGACATTGCCAGTTGACGTATTAACTTGCCTGCACTATATCAGTTTGATGTTTTAACTGAATGAATACTGCTATATCAGACTAGTCAATACCATTTCTTTTAGCACTACTGCCACCTACTGACAACTTAAAGATTTCCTATGAATTAAGTATTTACTAAATACAACATACTACAAGATGAGGTATGGGAGCCAGTGTATGTGTCACACTGGGGTCTAGTCTCATTTTCACTTTGGCCTTCAAGTGTACGCGTGTGTTTTTAATTATATATATATAAAAAATATTCTGCAGTAAGTCTTTGTGTGTCTTACTGAGATCCTCGGCCAGCTGGACTCGGCGGCCTGTGATGAGCTGAGTCTTCCTCTCCATGTCTTCCCCGAAGTCATCCAGCACCTCTTTCACGTTTTTCTCCAACCGACGCACTGAGAAGACAAATGGAGGAATAAAGACACACACATACACACACACAAAGCATAATAATCAACAATGCATCAGATTCTTCTCTCAATGTTCCCGTTGAATGATATGATCAACATATTTTACCATCATTAAAATGATTGACAGAGGAATTGTCTATTCTCACAATAGGCAGCTGCCCCAGTCAACCATATTTAGACCACTTTGAACAATATGGTTTCATCTGGTTGCTCGGGGTGATCACCACTTTTTAAAAAGAAAAAATTCTGTGTCCATTGAACTCCTAAATGCCCAAAAGTGCTACTGTTGGAACAATGTACTCCTTCAGAAAGAGGAAAATCGTAAGTATGGCGTAAAATTCTAGCAATAACGTCAGCGTTATAGCAGCTCACACGATAAGTACCAGTACAAAACAGCCAAACCCAACTACATGATAATTTGACAATTTATCAAAACTTGAGAGGCAATGCAAGGCTGACTAATAGGACTGGGTATGTAAAAAATAAACAGTGGCAGAGAGTTTGACATATAATCAAAATGAGATTTCCAAAGGCATCTATATTCGCCCTTTTATCTTTAAATGATGGATACCACATTTTGGAATTCAGTCTTCCTAAGTCCTTACCCTCAGTGTTGGTGAGCTGCTGTCGGAGAGTGTTGGCTGTGATGACCAGCATCCTCTGGATTCTCCAGAACAGTACCACATCATTGCACTCCAACTGGAAAAAACATTCAGGCACACAGCTTAGCTTTTCACACATTGACCTTAAACATAGCTGAGGATAAGGTGGAAAAGAAAGGCAACTTAGGATTACTCATTCTCTATCCTTACCTCTGAGTCAACAAAGTGTCTCTGGTAGTAGTAGAAACCTCTCTTGCAGAGGTTACAGTGGCCCAGCGCATTCTGCAAGAAGTGTCTGCGATACAGCTGATGCCACGTGTCCTTGATCTGACCAGGTAAGGAAGTCAGTAATTCAGCAGAGAATGGATTGTAGGCATAATGAAAGAGGGTACACATACACTGTATGCATGCTACAGCTGTTATCATTTTGATTGAAAAATAGCAAGCTTGTGTTTTAAATTAGCAAAGACCAAGATGATTCAAACTGGCAAAAAGATAAATAAATAAATTGAGAAATAATAAAGAGCATATGATTTTCACTATTGTCAGTATTTATAACATTAACATATTTGTCCTATCTCTTGTTTAGAAGCTCAGAGACACAGGTGTTTTGATCTCACCAGCACAGGGTCAACTTCAACCCCTCGTCCCTCCAGATTCTTCCTGACTGTGGTGACCTCGTCATTGGCCAAGTAGGCTGTGTGGTCATCGTGTAGCTTCAGCAAGCGCTCCAGCTCATTTTTTGTTTCATTACGAATGTGCTAAAAGGTCAAAGAAAATGAAGTGAGCACTGTCCTCATAGTGGCAAATGGATATTTAGATGTAGATGATAATTTAATGTATTGTGTGCTTCCATCAAGCTCTTAGACTTAAAGTACTGTACATTGGAATTGGCACTAATGTGGCAACTAGTATTATACAAGCCTAATGAGTGCTTTATGATCCTTCCACTTTAAAATCTTTGTGGTGCCTCTAAAAAACCAGTAGTTATACCCAGGAATTGGGGGAGACTCCTCAAACTCTGACCTGATCTGGTGTGCGATTCGTCCAGTTCAGCCACCTCTGCTTCCAGTCTGGACCCACCATATCTCTGATTACTGACTCAGCTACAAGAAGAGAGAAGAGCAAAAGAGAAAGACAAGGAGAAAAGACATGAGAGACTGAAAATGAAATGTATGTTGTGAGTATGTTACTTACAGTAGAAGCCATTTCTATCCACAGTATTTCACACAACCATGAAATCATGTCATGAGCATTCATGGCGCCACAGAAACAGAGCTCCAACTGTGGCAGCATAGCAGACAAGACAAGATAGCACTGAAGCATGACCACTTCTCACAAGCTGTCCTCTTCCTAATATGTGCATCTAGGACTTGTTAAACGATGTACCCCAAAACGTGGCATATGTGCCAGAGCAAACTTAAGAATCTGTTCTGTAATTTAAATGGATCTGACCTGACTATGTTAACACTAACCTTTTGTCTTAATGGGGAGGAAATGTTTAAAAAAAAAAAAAAAAAAAAAAAAAAAAAGCTAGGCAGGTAGAGAAGGCTTTCAAACATTTTACTCACTGATGTGCAATCTTTGTTTTTAACATCTGTGTTTGTAAAAACATGACAATAAATTACCTTGAACTGTGTTAGTGCCATAATTAGCAATCTGATCAACATATCTACACAGGGCTTTGAAACATATTGACAGGTAAGTTATCACATGGTTAAGACTGGGAAGGGAGTCTAGTGCTGGGTAAGTGACACTGTATGAGGCCATCATGGCTAACATACTGTCTTTGAGGCGTGACTGCAGGGTTTCCTCCATGAACTGGATGGCTGCATCCCATTGGGGCTTGTCTGTGATGGAACGGTCTTCTAAGGCATTGTGCTGGATCACCCTCTGATCACACACACACACACACACACACACACACGGGGGGGCAAGAAGAAAATCACAGTAATTGCTTGAGTTGCAATGTAATCACAATGCATATTAAGTCCTGTACCAGATGTGCCTTTTGTTAGCATCAATTGGTATTTGCATCAGTGTTAGCAAGACCAGTTTCTTCACATTCATCATACATTTTCATGAAATTGTGTCTGCTTAGGGAAGTGTTAAATCAACTAGTGCATATGCTCTCTGTATCCTTGCACCCAGGGTAAGTGGATTTACTGTGTGTTTACCAGGCTGTCCATGGCCCTCTCATTCCACTTGTGCCTCTTGATGCTCTCATCCTTCACAGCCTCCTTCAACTTGTCAAAAATGTCATCCTGGTCTTTGCCTTTGTATTCAGCCATGAAGCGGGCAAACTCTTCCTGCAGTGTCTCCCAGGCAACCTAATGGGAGACAAAGTATATGGGGAAAGAGAAGGTTCATATTACCATAAGGCCATTGCCTGAGTCTGTGGCACAGTATGTGAACCAAATATAAGTTAAGAACAATGAGTACATTACAATGCTAAATTATAGAATTTGAATGTCAGTAAAATGCCAAATCATTCAGTAATAAGTCAATTTTACAACAGGAACAAACTCATGACCCGATTTATATTAAGAAATTTCCTCATATCAACTTAAAATATCTGATTTAACCAGTTTGATTTGATTGCTCTCCCTTTAAACAATCTGAAATACATAATGACTAGTTGTATAAAGTCATACAGTCTGCATTACCTCCAGTGCTTTGTGTGGAAGCTGCTTGTCGGTCCACTGCTTGAGCTTGATGTCTACGGTGGTGTTAAAGGTACCCGAGTCCATTGTTTGGGCAGCAGGCAGGTAGATGTTCTCAATCACATGGGTAGAAACACGTTCCCACAGCTTCTTCTGCAAGATGGCCTCCCTTGGAAAGTAAAAGAGCCATGACAACTTTCAGTAACTGGAGGGAAGAAGATATCTTTTGTTTGGCACCTCTAGTTGTTGTGATTTTGGTTCTCTGCGTTCTGACTTCTGGTTACATGCTGAAGGTGCTTCAACCATACTGTAGATGTATGTAACTTACTTTTTTTTTGATTCTGATATATTTTTAGATTTAAGATGGAACAAGCAAGAGTGTGAGGTAAGAAAATAATCAGTGAAAAGGGATCATTCTTGGCTGAACTGCTTTCACTTGTGTAGAGTCAGTGCTGCTGCAATTGCACTTGACTGTAAATTCCAATACAGCTCATGTCTGACCCTGTTAGCAGCTAACAGCTTCCACACTCTCACTCTCTCCACAGGAGTGTGGCAATGGAACAAAACCCTCCCCAAGTTCCCGTTAGACCAGACCAGTGTTGTGCCTCTCTCATTTATCATAAATGCACTCTCATATTTCATTAGGCTCCCCTTTTGTTCAGGCTAGCACTCCTCACTGTCAATAAGCACTATCTCCAATAGTGCTGGCTGGCTGCTGGCTGGCTAACAGGGCCACCCCTGTTCCCGTCCATAGGCCATTCATCAGAGTATTGATCTGGAAGAACTGATGGCACGCACACTGGAGACGGCCACAACACCATGCATACATTTCATTTAGCAAGGTTTTCCCTCATTGGGGGGGAGGTATAACTATACATTCATGCACACATACACACAGACAGAGATAGACCTGCAGTTTGCAATAAAAATAGCTTTCCACTCATGTCTGGTTGAGTGCTGGATCAGTTTAGTCATCATAAGGTGGCACCTTATTAAAACCAATACTCTCCATAGGGTGGATAAAACATTAATACTAACAATAGTAAAATTATCATCTATATTTACAATGCTAGAACTAACATCTGACCCAACTACAGGAGGAAGCACTGTGCATTTGGAAAATTGTACATCAACAATATTAGTGCTGCTAACGGTTTAAATAAATGAATATAAAAATGAAAAATCTTCAACTAGACAGAAATGTAGGTCCAATCTAAAAATCTAGACTCTTCCTAGTATTTTGTATGTTCAAACTAAACATTGATAACAGCTTTGATTTTTTAAGATAGTAACCAAAATAATGAGCCCTAGATATTAGCTCATCATTAACTTACCAGTGTTGTGGGGTCACTTGACTCAAACTAATGACTTCATCCAAGATTTCATTTTTGGCCTTTTCAAAGAGTTCATTCTGCAAAAAGACAAGATAACATCTGTAACTTCTGTATCATTAAAAACTTTCATTGTGTGCAACTGTTCTATTTGTTGTTTTATTAACTCTTGGTTTTATCTTGACACAAATTCTTTGTTTTTCCATAAACGACTTCTGTGAAAACAGTGCCACCAATGAGCTACTACTTTTATATTTCATATTTTGGTTTTTGTCGAGCCTCTATTATAGAGCAAAGTAAAAGTGTCATTTAATTTCTCACCCTGTCCAGCTCTCTCAGACGAGGGTAGTTGTTCTTCCATTCTGTCTCCAGGTTGAAGCGAGATGCTGGGTTGAGGAGAGACAGTGAAAAGGAATATTTGATCTAAACAAACCTTACATCACTACATCAATATGAATGATCTCTAACATTTTTACACAGTGACATTATAATTGAATATCAATGGTAACACCATAAAGCCTTGTTAGAAACTTAACCTGGCTCCTTAAAAATAAATAAATGTACCTTAATATGTATCATTTGGCAAATGCCTAGACGAAACTCATCTCCTCCATGTTTCTATTGCTTTTACACCTTTGATGTTACGCTCCATCAAACAGTAATTCTCTATAATGAACAGGCAATGACCATAAAGGGACAGGGCCCGCTTTGTTTTAACTGGGTATGATATAAAGGCAGCTTTCAGACTGCTAATGGTGCCTATCATTTAAAAGAAGTGGGTGAGGACACACTCACTCTCTTAACTGGTCCCTTAGGAGGAGAGGGGATGGGGCCAATCACACACTTTTTATCAAAAGTCAGAGTTTTATGCACACAGACACAGTGACACACACACACACACACACACACACACACACACACACACACACACACACACACACACACACACACACACACACACACACACACACACACACACACACACACACCAAGCCTGCTGTCCCTTTCCACAGCTCCCTATTCACAGTGGCGATTAGGCTAATTGCTGGATTGTGGGGCCACGGTGGCGCCAGGCATGGAGAATCGAGGCCGGCTGTTTGTGATTTGATGGGATATGGATCAATACACCACACAATAGGCCTATGGGAACTGCAGTTTCAAGGCCATAAATCTCATGTGCTGTTAGGAATGGGCTTGTGATTGTCTAGACTAATTGCAGTGGAAAGGCAGGACTGTGGAAAGGTGTGGCAGGATGGGCTGAGTAAGGCCAATACAGGGAGATGCGAGAGTCAGAAGAGGAGTAGTAGCACCTGTTCCCTGTACAGTTAATGGAAAAAATCGTACCATGTCCATAAACACTATTAAAACATGCCTGGGACTGTAAAAGGCGTTGGATATAAACATTCACTAAATGGTACAAATAACGAGGCATATGAATCAGTCAACCCTCCCTGGGATAAAGGTTAGTCCTGCAAGTGCAGTCATACCTTTGAAGACATCAGCCTGCTGCTCAACCGACTCCCTAACCATCTTCCAGAAGCAGTCGGAGACGGCCAGACTCAAGTTTTTTGTGGTCACCTGGTGGGCCTTCAGCATGCCGTCCCTTGTTGCATACAAACATTCATTGTCAACTTTAAAATCATTCATTTGATGAAGCATTAAAGTTTGGTGAATCAGGTGTAACTTGCCTCAGTAATCTGGAGTTCTGGAAGAAGTCTTCCTCATAGTCTTTAATGGAGTCTATGCTTTCACCAGTGCTTCCTACACATAAGTCGACAGTAGAACAAGGTGTGAGTATATGACAATTCAGTTAATGCTGGATTTCATCAATAATAATAATAATAATAATAATAATAATAATAATACATTTCAGAATAAAATACCAGACAAAAGCTTTCCTACTTAGGAGTCTCCCTGGTTACCACCAGATATGTCATGAAACCAAGTTAATGAATTAGGACATGATCAAGACCTGAGAGTCCTCATTAAGTAATGTGAAATTTTAAGCAGCATGATGGATGTTACCTTTTCCTGTCACCACAGCAAAGTAACCCAGGGCCTTCATGGGAAACAGCTTGCCTTCCACTATTTGCTGGATCTGAAAGAGAAAACGTAAAACAAAGGACTTAGATTCACACGCTAGTCCACATAGTACTAGTACAAACTTCCTCAACACTGGCTCATTAAGGGACCATCAAGTTAAAATAAAAGTGCTGAGCTCCCTCTTGTGGAGGAGCTGCATATAGCTTCACAGGGGCTGACACGTTGTCCACTGGTTTGAAAAAAATCAGTAAATGCAGCTTTTTGTTAATTAAATTCATCTTTAGGCTGGCATTGCTCACTATTTCTGCAATCTTGATGTCATTCAAGTAGGGATGATAATGATTATGATTGATTTTCTATCACTTTCAAGAATTGATGAGTCAAGAACATACTGACTAACAACGCAAATTGCATCAAATTTCCTTTTTGATGACCGTCAATAAAGAGCCTGTAGAGAGATCCATGCTGCCAGGACAATAACTGTGATGAAATATGTGATAAGTGCCAAGGCGTTAAAAGTATAATGCTTTACATATGTAAGTTAAAAAATAAAAAATAATTGGATTTTTGGGACAGTTAAGCTGTCTTACTCTGCTCGGGCTGGCCAGGTTCTTCTCAGCCAAGTCCACCTTGGTCAGGACAAAGATGGTCCTCTTCCCCTGGGGGTCCATCTGGCTAACCAAGTCTGTTACAATGCTCCGTTCTGCATCCACACTGCCATCTGGAGGGAGACAAGAAGGTTATAGGAGATAATGATAACATATCACAACAATGAGGATGGTAAAGAGTATGAAAACGATCAAAGACTTAGATTTGGTGTTTTGGCACATAAGTGGAAGGGTCTTTAAGTCAGTTCTCTGACAGACCATCTCCCTGCTCACTATGACAAATGCTGCCTCTATATATGATTGTTACAACTGCAAATAGTATATCATGGCTCACCCTGAATACAGAGGATGATTGCATTGGGATTTTGCATGTAGGCTTTGCTGATGCTGAAGATGGTTTCCTTAGTATCTGATGCCATGCCTGCAGTCACCGTCTTAGAGAGACACACATTAAAAAAAACCTTTTAAAAGACTGAAATTGTATTACTGTATTTGTGAAGACAAGTTTGGTCTATTGGCTTTAATTTTACATGACAGAAAAATCTAATTCCACAAACATGCAACATGTACGTGTTAATAAATCTACATACTGAGCCATTACCTCAAACAGTACAAGAAAAATATATTATCTGAAACAGACATCCTGTAAAGAATAATACGGAAACTCATAGCAATAATGAAAGTGTGAAATAAAATAAAAAATAACATGTGTATACATTACAGAAAGTACCCAGTACACATTCAAAGAAATTTGTAAACATTCCCACCCTTATTAACTGAAGAATGTATACTCACACTGATGACACCTGGTAAGTCAACAAGGACCATCCTCTGGATGCCGGGGCCTTTGACGCTCAAGGATATCGTCTGACATGCAAAAAATAAACATCATTATTCTATGAAACATTACAGAAGTAATCCAGCATGTAGCAGCTTTGTTAGCAATCTAAATGGAAGCCAACCTCAGAGCTGACTGTCTGACCCTCCTTCACACTCTTCCTCATCCTCAGCTCAATCTCATGCCTCAGAGCAGCCAGCTGCAGGACAGAGGAAGAGATGCCAGATATAATGGTATAAAGAGGTAAAAATGGTAGTGCTAAAATTCATATTAGACAGATTGAGTGAATGACTTTGTGACTTACATCTTCCTCCTTGGTGAGGTCAAACTCACGGCCACTGTCCTTAAACATGGCCACATGGTGGGGGCCTTCGCTTAGTGTTACCTGCAGAAAGAATATGGGTATTGTCAAAGACACAGATTAAATTACATAAATCCATCCAAACTGGGTTCCTACCCATTTTCTAATCTCCTTAATTGTCGATTCTGGCCGGCAATGGCCGGAAATGTCATTTCATGGCCATTTCATGACAAAAAACAATTGGACAATATGTTTAGTGCGAATAAATGTGTAAATCTTTTTTTTCTGTCCTTTAAAAAGGGAAGATTACACAAACATCAGCCAGCCTGGTCCCACATACCTTGACAGGAGAGCGGGTCATCATCTCTCCTGAGCCCCTGGGGAAGATCCTGGCCTGGGCTATCATCTCCAGCACACTTGTCTTCCCAGCACTCTGATCGCCAACCACAACCACCTGAAACAGAAGAAGAGGAAATGGGTGAGGCACAAAATACAGATAAATGGACAGAGGACAGAAGAGGAGAAAAGGAAGGACAGCTAAACCCAATGGCGTAAGAACAAAGTGAAAAAGGAAACAGGAGGTATTAAGTTATCAGGATCCAAGAAATATAAGATACAAGTTTATAGATTTTGGTGTTGAGAGGATTTATTTAAACTAAGACTAAAATTCTACTAAAAAGTAAAACAAATGACAAAACAACATTTTGGATATTAGCATGTTTCTTTCCCCATTTGTATCAGAAACAAAAAATTGGAGAAATCCTTCAAACATATTGTGAATGGAGAGCTGACAAAGAGAATAGACAAATGGATAGAAATCCATTTCCAATGAACAGTAGAACTAAATTTGACCACTCCTTACCCTGGGTAAGTGGTCCTGGGTGTTGTAGTTGGCATCATAGTCCGACAAGATGTCCAGGACTTCAGAATACAAGTCAATAAGGGATTTCTACATGAGGACACAATAGTAATGGATATTAATGATATGTATCTTTAAATTGCAATTAGTTGACACTCTTATCCAGAGTGACAATGACAGCAATAAATAAAATAATAACTAAACTAACAGCTAACAAACACTTGTAGTAGCATTACAGGCACTGGACACAAATAATTTAGGAAAATATTCTGTAGAATGTAGAATGATAATGTTTGATAAAACATATCATTATATATGTGCAACCCACCTTCACTTTCCTTTGGTGAATCCCCTTATCATCTTTTTGCAGCACCACTTTCCGTAGCTCTTTATTCTCCTTCTCCAGTCTCTCCAGCATGCGCTGATATTTTAGCTATGGGATAAACAGTAGAACCAGATCAACAAACAGCATCAGCAACACTTCACATATGAAAGAACGTTTTTGCCTACACCTGGTGGTGATATTTGATCTAATGGTGCAATTGCAGGATTTACCACCTGTTTGAGCTGTATGAACAGTATAGTACAACTATCCTATGTAGGTCTAACAAAGATCTTAACCTATTTGACTTTTAGGCTATTTTTTTATCACTTTTAAGGATGTTTAATTGTGAATACTGTGAGTATTTAAAAATACTGGAAAATACAAACTCAAAGATTTGGATAACTTGCATGAAACTAACATTCCTTTGTTCAAAGAAATTCAGTCTATACTTTATGAAAAGTAACACACAATCTACTATACCTGCGTACGGAGCAGTTCTTCTTGAAGCTGGTCTAACTTTTCTTTGTCTGATGACTAGAGGATGAAGTAGAAAAAGAACAGCAACAAATTGAGTTAATGCCTCCTTTCTGTTTTGAAAATAAGGGCTTCCCATTACTCTCCATGTGCAACTTCACAAGCATGAAATCCCACCAGCACCACGGAGGTTGATTACGTGCACACTGTAATACAGAGAGAACCAGTGCTGAGAGTCAAGTTAATGCATAAAGAGAGGAACAAAAGTCAGATTTCAGGCTGACACTACTCATTCTGGTATTACTCAGCTTCGATCAGCAAGCTCTTGTTTCACAAACAGGCACAAATCACAGAGTGAGCCCTGAAAAATACAGCTGAATATAATCACAAAATCATTTAGTCATTATAGCTTGATTTTTCATGATTGGGCAAAACTCATTTGATTACATTCATTATACACTTACATGTTTGTCAGGATGAGAGACAGGACAGAAAGTAGGAGACACAGCAAACATGAACGAATGGGATTGGCAGCAGAAGAAAGGGAATTTAACAGACAGACAGACACACCAAACTACTTTATCAAATACTATTTCTACACTACACAACAGGGACAAGGAGTGTGCTGTAAATTACCTTCTAGCGCCAACAGTGTATTAAAATGTTTTAAATTCCCTTAATTATGATACTTATTTAAGCATAACAAATCTGCTCATAAGCTTAAGGCTTCTACCTTGCTGTTGATAACATAGTCAACTCTCAAAATCTTACATAACTGGGTCCATTCATGGTAGTTTCAAAAAGTGCAGCTCACACCATGCAACAGGTTGCCACTCCACTCCATGCAGTGTTTCCGTACATGAATGGAGTGCTGCTGATGATTATCCATCCATTTGCATGAGAGAGTGAGACTGAGCTACGTCACTGTTCTTCTGGAACCCGTCTATGAAGGTCCATGCATGCCTTCTCCACAGCTGGCAAAGCAAATCTTGGCACAGCCTGACAGACTATGGGGTGATACGTGGAGGCTACTTTTGGGTATTGTAGGGGACAGACTTATTGACAGGCCAATTTGTCTGCACTCATTATAAAATGAGCTTAAAAGATATTTTAAAAAAGCCATGGCTTAAAGCAGAGGACTAGACACAAAAACCTGTAAAATATAATGCAATTCAATGCAATAGCAATGCAATTAATACGTTCAGTCAGAGAGGAGTTGTTTAATTTATGGTAGTGTTGTACTGTTCTACTTTTAAGATCTTGCTGTCTATGTGGTGGACAAAATAAACATTAAATTTCAAGAGAAATGAAACATTGTCAGAATAACAAACATTGCATTCATTGCACGGCCACAGTACTGGAATGTATTATTGTGTTAAATTATTTGCAGCTGTTCATGTTGTTGCGTCCTCCATTTTCTGTATATTAGGGAGTAACAGAAAGCACTGCCACTAAATTTTAGATCTTAAATTCTTTTTAAAAGAGTTTTATCTGAATATTCAAATTGCCAGCTTTATTCTTACAATTTAAGTTAATTAAAGAGCAACGTGCTGCAGAATGCAGTAGTGTTGAAGTGTAC
This sequence comes from Siniperca chuatsi, assembly GCF_020085105.1. Lineage (NCBI taxonomy): Eukaryota > Metazoa > Chordata > Actinopteri > Centrarchiformes > Sinipercidae > Siniperca > Siniperca chuatsi. Next base: position 14,207,687 of record NC_058047.1, read on the forward strand.
TCTAAAGTACGTCAATACACTGACAGAACTGTTGGGTGTGCTTACAGGTGCAACAAAGCACACTTCTGAGCACATCCAACCACACCCATCAGTGACAGAACTGTTGGTTGTGGTCAGAGGTGCAACAGACTCGAAATTTTTTAACAGGGAGGGCAGTGAAACACTGCTTTTCAGTCTGGTGTTAAATTACTATATTATTTTGTCAAGGTGGCTGGTAGAAATGAAATTGTCCTACAATATACAGTATATTCTGCTTCATCTCTGCAGCTGTGATCTTTTGGTGGGAAAGGACGGATCTAAGTGGAGTGGGACCTTCACCTTGCGTTTCTGTTGAGGGGGGCTGGGGTTCGGAGGCGGACTGGGAGCAGGCTCTGGCGGTGGGGGACGCGCACTATTGGCTGCTGCGGCCCGCCGGACCTCCTCCTCGTGCCGCTGGATCTGCTGCTGAATAAGAATGAGCTCGCCAAGCAGACCCTGCTGGGGTACGTCATAGTGAGAGACAGGTAGGAGCAGCAACAAAGACAACAACCAGCCACTGGGATGGTCAGCCATACAAGCAAATACTGCACCCAAATACAGGGCAACAACAGAGGAATCCCGGCCTGTGTCTCAGTCACTGGCAATGGTGCTGTTCAGGCTGGAGAATCATGATACAGTCAAAGCTCAAATTTAACAGAATCAAGGTCTTTGGCTTTGGTGATCTTTCCACCATCATCAGTGCAATCAAACAAAGTCAGTCTCTCACAAACACAAAGGGAGATGCCAAACTTTGCCAGACTGAAGGCAGAGGAGGTAACTAATACCACAACCAGCACCTCTCCAGCAAGTGGCAACAACAGTGACTCAACAGTTCTCTTTCCTAACCATCATGCACAACTGTGGATTCATGACTGTACGTTCACCATGAATCAGACAACACTTAAACTGATTTTCATATTTATACTTAGCAGAAGAAAATACAGTCAGGGGACAGAAATTATTTTTTTTACTGTAAAAGGTAAAATAATAACCAAGTTCAGACCACAATGTTTTAATGTGCTGCAACACAATGATGTTAGGGGGTTCTGAACATAATCGGTCTGATGATGACGATGATTAAATAAGCAAAGCACTAGGATATTTATCTATCGGGGTGAAGCACAAAGCATACTGTATAGCAGGTGACATTTGCTTTAGTTCAGTGGTCCCCAACATGACATCATTTAAATTTGTGTTGTTTTTTGCTTTTTTAGCTCTGTGAAATGCAGAACGTAATTTGAAGAAAAACATGAACTATTAAGAGTTGTGTTGTGTTATATGTGCTCATGCTGGAGACCATGATTGTAGACAAAAAGCAGAGCATAGGAGAGGAACCCCAGAATCTATTTTTTTAAATGCTTCTTAATATTCATTGTCAAGCCTTCACATCATGTTTCATTGTTTAAACTTTGACTCTGTACAGTGTTAAAACACACAAAAATATAAAAATAGAACATAGAGACACTGACACAAATGAGCAAGAAACAGAGAGAACAACAGAATTGTCGGGTCTAAAATATAAAGAGTACGGTCTAGACCTGCTCTACAGGAAAAGTGCAATGAGATAACTTCTGTTATGAATTGAAACTGAATTGAACTGAAATGAAACAAATGTGCATACTAAGTGTTCTGTCAAAGATTGCTGTATAATATAACACTAGAAAAAGGAATGGTCTCCGTGAATTCGATTTCTGGAAAAAAAATCGAGAAGTATGGGAAGTAATACAGCCACTTTTGAAGCAATGATAAATATCGGTGTGCGTAAACTCTCAGGTTATACTCAGAATGAATGTCATACAGTATGTCAATGGTGATGGTAAAACCTTTATGTAATACCACACTTCAGAGCAAGCTGCTCTGTAGTGAGACTTACACTTTAGTTCAGACAACTAACCATACTTTTAATTTTACTGTTACTGTATGACCGTCATAAAATGTGAAGAGCCATTTTCTTACCATAACTTACCAAACTTATCGTATATTATACTGTAGGCTTGCAGCCAGTATGAAACTCACAATTCACATTAAGTGGAACTGATTGATTCAAAACCCACCCAAAAATATTGTATATTATACGTTTTTACACACACTAATATATATATATATATATTAAAAAAATTAGAACCTGGTTTAAGTACAACTTTTAACAACTTATGCTGCTAGGTCTTTGAAGTCTCCTTGGCACCTCAGGGCCTTTAAATGCCATGGTTTTATGCCTTGAACAGTACAAACTCATACATACATTTCTTTGAGTAGATTTTGATTCAGTCCACTACAATTCTTGCTACTGAAGTGAAAGGTAGCCAAGCTGCAGACAGGAGCTGAGAGCGACCGTGCGGTGGTAGAGTAGAGAGGACAAAGCTGAAGTCAACAGGTTTTATAAACTTGCCTTTTTGTATTGCTTGTCACTGCCATCTTGCGTGGCCGCAGCAGAAGAATCTGTGGCTTTTAGTGGAGGATCGCCTGAGGTTTCTACCAAAGGAGACACAACAACACAGAATGATTACTTATGAAAGTGCACTCTGGCTATTGAGTGCTGAAAATAAACAAGCTTAGGGAGAAAATAATGCCCATAGCGAAAAGATGCCAGATAACCATCATTTAAAGCATGCCTATGATTAGAAAAATAAGAACACCAGAGTGATGAAATTTCCAATGTTTGGAAAATCTTGCACTAAATACATATATAACATGTATGTATACACATAAAGAGTATATAAAATATACTACCAGCCAAATTTAAGAGTTTTTAATTAAGTGAACTCAACTGAACAAAAAATAAATAACTGCCAAACTCAACTTTTTTCTTAACAATAGGAATAAAGCAATAAAGCAGTCCAATCAGGATGTTGAATTTTTTGGGACTATTGAATTATTATTGACTTAAGTAATTTACTTAATTAGTAGTGACTTTACATTTTTTTTAATACTGCAGTAATATTTAAATAGTGCAGACCACAGCACAAAATTAAGATCGATGAAAGAATGTATTGTAATTAGTTCCAGTAAAGAGTAAAAAGTATCTTCAAAACATTTAGTGCGCCTAGGGTTCTTCAAATGAAAACCATCACTGAATGCTGAAAAAAATCAATTTAATTTAAACACTCTATTCAATGATCCACCTTGCCTAAAGTGCATAACTTATGTTTTTATGTGAACTAAAAAAAAGCAAATTCTGTTTAGCCATATAAATAAGGAAGGTGTTTACAAAGGCACCACACTGTAATGTCACGTGCAGAGTCAAATAGGAACATGTAAGTTAACTAAATATATAAATATAAAAACTGTCATGGAAAAAGTATTTTCCTTAAGATGTGAAAGGAACACTCCTTTGTTGATTTTATGACTCTCAGCAGAGGTGTGGTCCCGTCTGGGCAGGCAAGTGTCTGTATATGACTTTGGAAGATTAGGTCTTTCCATATACCACTGTACATGACCTTAATGCATTTTAGGGTTATTGTATATTATTATTATTATTATATTATTATTATTATTTCCTATCTATCTATCTATCTATCTAGTTACCATTATTGTGCCACATTTAAGAAAACAAACATTTAGTGTACATTTGCATATGTCAACATCTTGACATATTAAACCTTGTTAAATGTAGAATGTATTTTGTGCGCGTTTTCCAAACATTTGAGAGGAAATAACTAAAAAGCAGACTGAGATTACCCCAAAGATTTGGGAATGTTAGCGTAATTAAAGAAAGCAGCCCATACAGGCCAGGGGAGAGAGAGGGTGGAAGTCAAAGGAGGCAAAAACCACACAGGTAGGACAAAGTAAAGCCAAGGACAGTCAGGTTAAAGAAAGTCAAAAAGGGAAGAGGGGGACATACTAAAGGCGAACACGCTGGAACTGCATTTAAGAGCTTTTAGGACCAGTAAGCTAAAATTTAACCATTTAACACTTGTATTTTACTGCACTTGTGCTTGGAAATCAACTAGGGAATAGTGACCAAGTTCTCTAATGGTTTTAAAAGAATTCAGAAAGAGGAAGAGAGCTGTTATAGATTCCAGTAAACAGGTGTCAGCCACAGGGTAAAATTGGATGTCTGCATAAATAAGCATACTCCTCTAAATACCCTGAGTCTAAGATGAGACCTTTTCACCATCCTAGTGACAGGTCATACATTTCACTTAATACAGAACCTGCGTTAACCATGAACACTGCCATCGTTAGCAGCAACACTGGTCTGCAACTTGGAAGCCAACGTCCTGGGAAGATGCTCTGCTACCGCCTTTAGAGCCAAACCCTGGCAAGCAGGAACCCACAACCATACCAATATTGTGGCAAGATGGTGGTCAAACAGCAGCAGAGAGAAAAAAGGGGAGTGGGCAGCGCTACTGAGTGCGGGGTTTACACACCTAACAACAGATGCAGATCAGAAGCTCCTTTGACTTCACTACCCAAACTCACACCTGTGAAGAATGTTGAGGAGGACAGGAGGGTAGGGGAGAAGGAGAAAGGAAGAACAACACAAGATAAAAATCATAAAAGACAGAAGCAGAGGGATGGTGGTCTAAGCAGGGACACAGCTAAATGATGTGTATTAAAATAAAGCCGTTGCTGTGCCAGAGCTTCGAGTGAAGTAGTCACTTGATGAGAAACTGTTAAAAGAGATAAGCACACCCCAAACTGGGCCTGATCCTCAAGGAGCCCAAAATGTTATATTTTATCATTACCAGGCAACCAAGAGGTTGCTCTAGTTAAAAGGAATTTCTTCCTCTACTGGCTAGAGATTTGTAGGCAGAATAAGAGTTCTTTGTTACTGTGGCATTATGACATAATGTTCTCTGTTTGTTTTAGGCTTGATTTTAAGATCTTATTGATAACGTTTAAGGTTCTTCATGGCCTGGCTCTAGATTCTATTTTAGACCTTTTAATCCCTTATGAACCCTCACGTAGTTTGAGATCTTCGGACAGGGGGCTGTCTGTTCCTGAGTCCAGGATGTAAACTAAGGGGGACAGAGCTTTTGCCATCAGGGCCCAGAGGCTCTGGAACAACTTGTCTGAAGACATTACGTTGTCTGAGTCAGTGTCTTCTTTTAAGTCTCTTCTCAAAACGCATTTTTATCAGAAAGCATATCCCGATTTTACCTGAGCTGTCTGTTTATTTTAATGTTTTTATGTATTTATTTATTTTATATTTTACCATTCACTGCAGTATTTTATTTCTCTCTTTGTGAAGCACTTTGTACTTTGTTTTGATAAGTGCTCTATAAATAAAGTTTTATTATTATTATTATTATTATTATTATTATTATTATTATTATTATCATTATCATTATTATTATTATAAATTATTATCACTTCCTTTACCTCGTGACTGGATGGAATAAATCCAATCAAGTCCATTTGGATTCAAAGTGCTGAATTCAAAACACAACACAACTAAAAACTGCTCAGGTTATTACAAGAATTTGTAATATGATGTCTTTTTTAGAACTCGTAACAAGCAGACTGCTCAGCTGTTAGCTACAAGAGATAGAAACCAGTGGCAAATTTGCTTAAAAATCTCAAGGAAGTTTCAACTCACATGATGGTGAGTGGATAATTTTATTCTAGAGCCATACAATTGGGTTATGTGCACCATGGTGTGCTATGAGCAAATGAAATCAAAACCCCTGATGCAGAAATGATGCGAGTGGTTTTCCACATGACAGGAGTGGCATTGTTAAAGCTATTGCTTTCCTTGATAAGGAGGTTTGAGTTTCACCCTAATCGTAGTTAACCCCTTATATTCTACAGTCAAGGATTTATCCAATTATACAATACATCTGCAAAATTTAACCAAGTGATTTTCAAAAGATGGCGTGTGGGGTAGATTTCAAGTAATGACGTAATGAGTCCTCATCTAATCAGAGGACAGACTTATCCTTTGGCAAAATGACCTTTTAAAAGCAATACAAAGCAGTTTTTTGTGTTGTTAGGTAATGATTTTAAATACATAGCAAACAGAATAGCAAAATGAACAAAATTTAATTTGACAACAGTCTACCCAGGGCTGCTCAGCAACATCCATCTGGTCCCATCTGAATAAATGACTCTTGTACCATGGTACAAGACATGTATTTTAGCATTGCCTACAAAACTACTGATCCAAGATACACTGGTAATAGGTTATTTGGTGTAAAGAAGGGCTCTACAAATTGGAGGGGGGGGTGTTACAGAAAAAGCTGCAATTTAGAGCATGAAGCAGGCTACTACCTCATTATTTCATAACTCTGAGTCTATGTTATCTCATTCTGCTAAGGTCACTTTCAGGTAGGAGAAACCACAAATACCTTAAGCATATATTCTGTAGGACACCCAAGTGAACTGTTTAGATATATTATATAAAAGCAGAGACCAATGAAGATGTGGAAGACAGGTTTGCTTGGGTAGAATTACTGTTATCTTCATTTGAAACCTGAACTAGACACTGAGATGTCTGCAAATAACGGTTTTATTTTTGTTATGATGCAGTAACTTTATGAAGAGGTTTTGTTCACTCACCGGAGGACAGGAGGCTTTTGAGGAAAGTGAAGTTCTCTCCTATCTTGTCTAGGTCAGGTAGTAGTTTGGCTATTTCCTCCATCTCTGGTAGAGCTTTGGCCAGTTTATCTGTGGATACAAGAGATAACATGTCAAGTGGAGAAGACGGAAAGGTTGGGGGTCTTATCTCATGATGCATAATTGTGCAGCAATGTTTCAAGTACAACCTAAGTATAATTGTCCCTGTTTGACTTACTGAAATCAGGGATCCTTAAGGAAGACAAAGCCAGGCTATAGCACATGAATTTAAATCATGACATTAAAATGAAAACACTTACCAAGATCAATTTGTTCACTCAGTTCCCAGACAAAATCAGGAATGACCCAGTTGTATTCACTAAAATCAGGTAGCATGTCCTTCCATTCTTCATAGGTCTGGAGATAAAATGACAATCTTATGTTATCTTCACATGAAGTTTTTCTCTACTGTTTTCGATAACACCAGTGTGCCATCACAGCTAGAAAAGGCAGGGGACCGCTCTTTAAAGCGTCCAGGGAAAGGTTTTTTTCACATGACTGCATGGGCAAAACTAAGACAGTTAGAATAGTAAGAATAGTTCTGAAACCCTGAGTTGGAGACACTCAATACTGACCTTTTTAGCGGTGTACCCCCCTCCCACTGCCGAGCCCAGCAGAATGTATCGGAGCTTTAGCAGCCGAGCAGCGAGCCGGGCCACCCAGAAGTTGCGCTGCTGCTGGTGGCTACGGCCCCCTGACCCTGGGGGAGGCTTGGGAGGCCGCATGGGCAACCGTGACATGGAGGTGAAATAGCGAGCTGCCGTGCGATGAGGGGGGCGCTGAGGGTTGGCGTTCCCCGAGTAGCGGTGGTGGATGGCACGGGACAGAGGGTGCAGCTTCTGCAGCGGTACCCGAAATCTCACCCCCATGTTGGTGGAGACCAGGTTCCTGCAGGCCATGCTGAGATGACAGAGAAATTGCACAATAAATTACACAAGCTCACACTCCTCATGTGCCTTTAAACACCAGTACCCCTGAATATATAACCTCAGTTGTACCTTCTAGTCATCTGCCAATTCTATCCCTGATGATGCAGCTACTGCCCAAAGAGTAACATAAAATCTAATTTGTGTCTCAAGAGACTCATTCCCTCAGATAAAAATGCGACACTTTGGAACAAGAAAATCTAATGCTTATATTATTATTATTAGTGGTTGTTGTTGTAACAATAGGAGTAGTAAGATTACAGTAATACAAGTAAAACTAAAATTAATTTCCAGCCTGTGACTCAATCATCAGGAGGTGGCTTTGGAGTAGGGAACTGAACCAGCCTAAGAAATACAGAGAGTAGCATCTGATAAGTGTAATAGAGTTGATAGCTAAGTTACTGTAGCTAATCATGCTATGACAAGTTATCGATTTTGTAAGTGGCATTTTTAGTACAAGGTGGAACCACAAAAAGCTGCAACATGCAGGCAAAGAGAAGACATGGTACACATTTTAAGGTAACGTTAAATTACAACCTGTCAACAACAGACATTCAAATATATTCCGTAAATAAATCCCTCAAGTTTACGGTACATTATTATCATATACTAACAATATTAGAGAATAATAGGTATGTCAACTTAAATCACGATAGCCTGCTAGTCAATTTGTTTTCACTTGTCAGCCGTGTCCAGACTGCAGGATAAAACACATTACCCGGGTTAGTTAGCTAAGTTAGCTGGCTAAAGTAACGTCAAATCCACAACAGCGGTACAGACCGGTTTGCAGCAGCTTATAATTAATGTCATGGACAGTGTGAGGAGAGAGGCTATGCGTCCAGTTAGTTATAATACTTTGGGTTTTTTTTTTAAATATGGGTCTTTTAACGACGGCTAATTACATGAAGCAGGTAGCTAGCTTCGCTGTCCTCAGCTGTCAAAATGACCAGCTATGTGTGCTTACCAACTAGCTTTTGTTACCGTTACCTTTATTAAATGGGAACTTACCAGGCAGCTTTACTCCCGACACGCAACATGCTGTTATCAGCAGCGGGTAAACGCAAATCTCTTTCAAATTGACTCTTTAGGCACGGTTTAATTCATCTTTCCAAAAGGTACACATTTGCTTGCCTGTTATGGCACCTAACTATCTCGTTAGCTAACAAGGACACAGCCAGAATGACAGCCCACTTCCTGTGAACGGTGCTACCTTCAAATCTGCACGGACAGAAAGTGCACCAGTGATGCACACTTCCTATGCAGCCACAAGTCCACCGCTGTAGTGAGACGTCCGTTTGAATGTCTCTGCACACACTTGCCCCAGTTTGTGCTTCTGGGGCTTTTAACACCCAAATCCAAAGGCAAATTGAACCTTCTGTACTATACTGTAGTAGTAGGAGGATGCAGGGGCTCTAAATTCGGTATATGGGACAGCATTCTGTTAAATGACTTACCTGGCCCAGGGGGCTCATTTGCAATGTCATCAGAGTCATCAAATGATAAAATTATATCTATGCTTTCATAAGAAAAAGATACACTAGACATAGTACGGGCTACAATGTACATGTAAAGTGAAAATGACTTTCTCTGTCATCCCTGCTTAGTTTCTAATATCAGTATGATGTGAATTGTGAGTAATTCCCTCAAGCAAACTGCAACCATCACCATCCAGAGTGCTACCTGTCAGTTAGACAATACTGATAACATGATTGATAAAGATGTCATTTGAATAAACAGGTGTAGCGTAGACTAGTTAAGGACAAAGTGCAGTTGAGATTAAATTGATGACTGACAGACAGCTGCCCAGTTACATGATGAAAATATGTAGACATGTGTTCAGTTAGTTGTGTGACCTTAGCTGAAGTCTGTCCATGCAGATGTAATTACTTGTTGCATAGGCAAGATTTTGCACGTCACACAGGAGGATCCAGAAGTCAACAGGTTTAAGATTGTGTCAAACTTTCTCAAATGTAATTTTCAAAAGAATTACAGGGGATCTAATTTTCACAACTGTTCACCTGCCTCCTGATATACACAAGATCTTATGTAAGCTGCATTTGTGTACTTTAGGGTGAGTGTCAACACCAGTGAGAGGAAGAACTGCATAAGACTGTATTTTTCCCAATTCAGGGACTAGATCCTCCACAGTCCACATTTCTAGAGCTGACAAGGCCTGTCACATTTCAAAGACTCTGCTAAATGAGATCTCATGCCTGAATTTGGAGGACACAGCCTGTTGCTCAATTGTTTAAATTTAGGTGATCCCTGTCAACTTGTAAAGTCAGTAAATATCTTGTGACCACATCACATTAACCAGGTACTGTACTTAGTTAAATTCTGTAAAGAGGTAAACTCTATATACACTATACTTTTAATTTCTGCAACTTGAGGCCTGCTACATACTTTCCTGTAGCTTCTGCAGCACTATGGTATCCCATTCACGCCCAGTGGAGACAAATGACTTGTAGACGTGACCGTTTTGAGAACATTTATTGAAAAGAAAGAAATCAAGATAAATCTGAAATACAATCCTCAGGGGAAAAGAAATGAAAATAAATAAAAAATAAATTATAAAGTACAAAAATCTTCAAAAAATGTACATCTCTGCCAATAAAAACAATACATATACCCCAGAAGAGCCTCTTGCTGAGGTGTGGGAGCTGTTAATAAAAGCACACCAAATAAACTGAACTTTAAGAGCTGACATACAGATGGACTGTAATAAAACGTTTTACCAACAATATATTTTCATTCAGTTTGGGTATCAACTTTTATTATTTTCTCTATTCATTACAAATAGACATTTCCCTGAGGAAACAACATCCACATGAGGCTTCATATACTCAGTGGCTGATTCAATCTAAATGCCGTTCGATGGTTTGTTTAAAATACATGATGTGAATAGGAGGCCAATGCTAACTGTCAACAGTCGGTATATGTTGTACCTGTATAGGAACATAGTGAGGTTTCAGCATAAAATATGTTACTTTGACATAGCTATCAGAATAAAATGGTAAAACTGTAGCGCTGAAGAAATGCAATAGTAGTATTTACACTTTGCGCGTCATTAAATTGATGAATTTTTTGTATCAAGGTTACAGTTATGACACAGCTGAGACTGAATCATTTTTACCCTAGCAGCAATATAATCACTTCTACAACAGACTGCTGATATCGAGCAGCAATGCACAGTCTTTCTTGCCAATTACATTTTACATTAAATGATAGGACAGAAAAGTAACAAGATTGTCAGATGTTCTGAAATCGCTAAGAGGAGGCGCCAAATCATCACATCATCAGATTAATTCCCTTCTTGTGTCAGGTCCTTGGTTTTATACAAAGTGAAGCAAAACAGAAGCAAACAAAAAGCTGTGAAGTAGATCTACTTCAGGAACCTTCACAGACAAATCTTTCCACATAAACCAGGATGGGTTTAACTTTCTTCAAGCTCTAAAGTAGACATGTGCTGCATTATATTTACTCAAGACAGAACAAATATTGATCAAGTCCCCCAATCATACATCACAATAACTACCTCAAATTGTGAAATAAATGCCCATGATTCATGCCCAAATAAGGAAGATCCAAGCTAATGCAACTACATAACAAAAGTGAAAGTACAAATAAATCCAAAAGACAGTACAAATCAAAAGTAGACAGACAACTGATTGTAACACAGTACCAAAATAGAAGACACACCAGCCCTTTGATAATCCAAAAACCATACCTTTTTATAACTAAATATTTTTACTTTAATGCACACACTAGAAATGTACATCATATATATATATATATATACACATACATACATACATACATACATACATACATACATACATACACACACACACACACACAGATAGAATCCAACCTAATATTATCATCACTACTTCTGCTGAGTCAAATCAGATTTGACAGAACTGAACACAGGCTAAAATTAAACTTTTCTTATCTTTTCCTCCTTCTCTTTTTTCAATAATCAATACAGATGTGATGAAAAGTCTTTGGAAATAGAATCAATAACCATAGTATTGCCTTGCATTCAATTTTGTTCTTTACACAACATTCAATTCTAGCCTCAGTAGGTATCTAGAAAGAAAAAAAGAAACCCTGAAAGCAAATATAAAAAGAAAAAATACCAATGAATATTCAGAGGCATAGAAACCCATGTGACCCATGCACATCAGCAAAATTGTTGAAATCCAACAGAAATAAGTAATTTAGACATTTTTTGACAAAATATCAGAATCATTCTTATAATTGGCACAAGAATGTCCATTTGAGCCTTGTTATACATTTATCACCAGTTTCACCTTCTATATATCCTATTTCTCACACTGACAATTTAGCCACAAAATACTATAATTTTTCTCATCAAATAAACAATGTATCCATTAAAACTATGGTCACACATCACATTTGAGCTTGTCATAAAAACAGTATGAATCCCAAATTTGCAAATGCATTTGCAATATCATTATAAGTATCTCAATAGACAATGGCTTTTAGGAACTGAGCAACTTCAGACTCTTGTTATTACTGATATTAAGGAAATCTGTTTTTGATTTTGTTTCTAAATTAATAAATCATTAATAAACAATGGACAAGCTAAATGCAATGTCATACATGATTAAGTGTCATTAAATGCAGCACTGTTACCAGATGTTTGAGAAAAAAATTGGCTTAAATTTTGTCAGGGAGGAAGAGTAATATTACATTTAGTTTGACATTCTTTTGAAATGGAGTCTCATAACCACTGATTAAGCACTCTGAAAATACTTTGAGACATACACAATTTGAAATCATTAATATTAAACCATACAATTCACAAAAGGCAGGCTGCTAGGCAGAGTATACAGTTATACTGACATTGTGTGTTGGTGTCTTTGATTTAAAGTGATACTCCACCCTAAAATCGGCCTTTTGAGTATCAAACACTATCTGAATTCAGTCAGTTATAATGATTTCCAATGGTACCAATTTTCATGGCTGAAAAAAAGTAACAAAATGCACGAGAACTCCTCAACCCACTCTTGGAGTGTAAAACAGCTTCTCCGCTGTCCATCTGTTAGCTCAGTATGCCATTATTGGAATCTATCTTTCACAGAATTTCACAGTCAGATTTACAACTACAAACTTTTACAGACATCTTCCAAATTTAGAGGGAGTGAGAGAGTGTTTGACACTTAAAGAATATATTCTGGGGAGCATCACTTTAAATATCAAAGAAAGAGCAGTGAACATAAAATATAGCCCTTAACTCTGTATGCAGGTAGCCTATGTGTAATACATGAATACAAGTGTATATGGTAACCAGCATCAATCTTGTGTTGTGCGTGTTGTTGTTGCATGGATGTTTTGAAAGTGCCAAGAACAGTGAGCTGATGAGATTCACAATGCCTTGCCTTAATTTACGATTAAACTTTTAATCAGTCTTCCATAGGAAGAAATTTTGTTTAAAAAAAAAAGAAAATAGAAAGAAATGTAAGTAGTACTAATGGCTTTCTGGAGCCAAACTGACATGAGTTCGTAAACGTAAGATGCTTTGATTTATATGGTCTCATGCATGTGATTAAATGTCCACGATAACCACCCAGATCCATGTAGTTTCTTGTGCAGATTTTTTTTTTTTTTTTAAAGACAAATGTCAATGTAAATGTTTCTTAATTCTACAGTATTTGTAGTAATATTTCTAGTATTGCAACCAGCAAGTCTTCAGAAACATGACGATAGGGAGCTGGCTTCATGCAAGTATTGGTATGCTTTCAGTCTCCTGTCTGGTGTCATTAGATGCTGACAGTACATGGCTCATAGATGCAAAAACATAAGACTAAAAGGTTTATAGCCACACTAGTGGCCCATGAGGGTGCAATGCTCATTACACACTAGAAAACAACATTTACCACTAGTGGGGCAAAGTTTTGCCTGAGGGGAGCGCCAGAGGAAAGGCCAGTCAGACTTGTTAGCATGGTATGCCAACACTTAACATGTAAGTGAAACATGCTAATATTTAGTATTTGCATTAATATGAAAGTACAGCTGAGGTTGATGAGAATTCAGTCATTAGTTTTAGAGGTATCCTGTTATGAACTGAAGACTTGTTGACTGGTTGGTGACATGAAAAAAATCAGGACCATTAACGTCTGTGCCAAATTTCATGGCAATACATCAAATAGTTGAGATATTTCAGTCTGGACCGACCGAAAAGCTGAGATGAAATTTGTGTCTGTTTTTTTTTTTTGGTCATTTTTTATTTTTCTACATAACAAATATCTATCTAAACTCTGACAAACTGACAAACACAAAGGAAATCCTGCCACAGGTCCCAGTCTGTGGTTGAGAGAGGATGAGCACATCTGTCTCCCTCACTGTTCTCTTTAAGTCCTTTACTTTTTACAAGCCATAATGTTTTGAATGTGTACGAAAGTTTTGGCCAAATTATGAGGGAAAAAATGCAACCTCAGATTAGTTTCTGAGGTTCATCATTTTGTAGTTTCTATCATCAAATTGTGATGTATAATGAACTGTTTTCTGCCTGGGGTGTGCAATTGAACAAGTTGACTGCAACTGTTCCGAGATTCCCAATCTTCTACAACTCACAGTGTGCTTGAAAGACTATCTGAATACTGGTCTCAAATTAGTAATTTCAGTCATCCCTGGGGGTCAATGGTAAACTTTAAAGCTTTTCTTTTTGGTTATGATTCTATATTCTCTAAGGAGTGCTTGCCAGGTGGTATAGCTCATTAAAATGACTCTATACATGTACATTAGCCGTATAGGACCACTACATAGTAGCAATCAGAACCTGCACCGCCGACAACAGGTTAGACCTGTGAAACAAGTTACTCTCTGTGTGATCGTCCTAAAAGTGAGGTGGTGGCTGCTAAGAGATATGAACATGAAGTGGACTTGCTGCTGCTTTTAAAAACTATATGATCAGATCATACAGAGTTGGTCAGTACAGCCACCTACCGCTACCTATCCAATACGCCACCCTCCTTCAACGCCATCAGTCCTTCCACTTTTAAGAGAATATCTCCATTTTAAAGTGAAACCTCTTTCTTCTGCCCTCTTCCTCAAACTGTTCCTGACTCTCTCTTTATCGACCCATTCTCTTACTCGCCGTTTCTGTCAGAGTGGGTTGTACTTTAGACGGCTAGAGTACAACCCCTCTTTCTAGGCTAGCATCTGCTTCTTCCTATACTCTACTTCTCCTTATTCTATTTTTTTCAGTGATCAGACATGATATTAGGCCATTTTACTCTTCATCTAAAATTGACGTCTCGTACTGTGGTTGCTAATTAAATCTTGGTTGTGTTCGAAATCGCATACTAACGTACAGCGTACTACATACTCAATCAGTACGTACTGTATACTAAATGAACGAGTAAGTATGCCATTACCAGCAGACTGTTCACACTAAAGTGTACTCAAGCAAGACAGTCACGTGACTGCATCACATGATTGCCATTGTGCAGTCTGAAGAGACGCAATGCATTTTGGGGCGGTTGAGTATGTCCAGTAAACTCAATAATTTAGTATACATCCAGGCATTTCTCACGTACACAAAATCCACATTCTATGCCGTTGGAACGCACTATACTCAATTTGACGTAATACTTAGTATGAATAGTGCGTTAGTATGCCATTCCGAACACAGCCCTTGTTATTTTTATCATTCAACACCTTCAATGACATTTCTGACAGCACATGTATGTCAGAAGCTAGCTCTGATGTGGAGTGGGACTTTGTCTCTCTTTTATACCCCTTTCACACAGATAAAGTGAGTAAATATTAAACCTGCATTGGCAGTCAATGTAAAGAGGTCAATGCGCAAATTCGACCTGGCTTATCAACTCTTCTCCCAGCCTGGTTGAATGCTGCTCAGCTTCGGTGAACTTACATTGCAATAAGGAATGGGAATTACATTTAATGTTACTGATGTTTAAATGACATTTATAAACAAACAAGAGAGACCTGAGAGCATGCGAGTGGGCGAGCCAGAGAGAGCAGGAGTACTGGGAGAACTGAAACTTAACTTTATTTGGTACTTATGTGTAATGGTTTTGCAGTAACGTCTATGGAACTACAATATTAGACGCAAGTCTCAGTGAACGGCGACGACAAGCAATTATCCTGTGACAATTTCATTTGAATAGGCTGAATGTGCGTTCACTGAACACGTGTCATATGCATGTCTCCCGTACGAAAGGGGTAGATTAAATACTGTGATGTGGGGGGTGCTAGGAGTTGATCATGATTTGATAGGCGGAGCCGTTTTCTGGGCGGGGCTTGGCTTCAGTGGTGGTGGTTGGCTTTGGAGGCCAGTCAGGGTCCACACTGAGCTCCTGGGCCAGATGCATGTAGCGAGCCTTGGGTGTCATCTTGCTCGGGCAGCACAGCCAGGACAGACACTTGTACGCCACCAGGTCAATGCCCCCCTGAAAATACCACAGCCCCAAAGCAGACAAATAAATAAAATAAAAAATACCAAAGAAAGGAGTAAAAGGGAGGGATGAAAGGTTCCATGAATTTGTGTCATATTTTGTTCAGGTTTTCTAAACCACTTTTACTGGCAAATGTAAATCAGACAGTGGCATGCTAACATAACTGTTGCATGCAAAATATAGAACTGGAGAGGAGTCATTTGCATGATACGTAGGCACATTTCTTTACACTGATAAATTGCAACAAGTGTGTATGTATGCAAGTCATTCAAAACAAAATTCAGCATGGTAATAGTTTGAAGGAGTTGGCAAAAGACAGTTTAAACAGTGAGCCAACTCTTAAAAACAAGCTCATGGAGTCAAAGATCAAAGAAACAAAGGATTCCACATCAGGTCTCTAAAGACTAAAAAAATTAATGAGTCAAAACTTCTCATTAACCTCATATTGGAAAAGACATTTAAGGCTAGCCTGCTTCGATTTTAAATATACTGTACTTGATAGTTATAGGAACCACTGACAATGTTGACTGGACATAAATGTCTAGGACATAATAGGGAAACTAAGAGATAAGTGCAGCAAGAAGAGCTTAGTAAGGCCCGTAGGCTGAAACTGGAGTTGCAGTAGACGGAGGGAGAGAAGATGGCAAACAATCATACTTCTAGGGAAAAAAAAGCAATGGGAGATTTCCAAGGCTTGGGAACGGTTTCAGCCATTAACAAAAATCAACGATGATACTAATAACAATACCACGTTTGTATATTAATATGTGCAAAAAAATAATTGTAGTTAATGTTTTCCACAATAATGTGTATGGCACACATTTGACGACAACATATCACTCTGGTAAAAGTGATTTGCTACATAAAAATGGGCATATACAGTATACAGAAACTACATGTGTACTTTGCACTTAAAGCAAATTCAGTCATTATCTTGCATCGTAATGTATGTCACCACCTTAAGGGCTTATTTCACAGATAGAAGGAAACTTAAAATACTATCATGCCTCACAAAATTAACACATTGACAGCTGAGCATGAAGGTTTTTACCACCTTGCAAACGTATAAGTGTTTAACAGTGACCACCAGTAGCTCCAAATTTAAAAATAGCTTCAGCAAGAAGGTTATTAAGTAAAATATTTGTCCTTAAGAGCAGTTATGAAGCTTATTTCGAAATGGAGCCGAGAACAGAATGGTTTGGAGTAAAACAGCAACTGTTATCAAGCCCTGAGCAGAAGGCCAATTAGGGGGACACGAGAAGGAGAGGACAAATTAGAATGAGACTGACGTCTTGCACATGCATGTCTTGGCTAGAGGTTACAGTAGAAAGGTGCACTCTGTAGCATTAGAGCAAGAATTGAGGACAGAGAGAGGGAACACCACACAAGAGGAAAATGAAAGGGCTTAAGAAGAAGGTGTCAGATTTTCCCAACCTGTGGTGTCGGGGCAGCAGGAGTGATGCCAAAGCCGCCCTGTTTTTCTCTGCTGAACACAAGCTTCCATAAGACGATGTCAAGGATGAAGGTCTATGGAATAGTGCAGTTGTCAGGGGAAAGAATTACAGAGAGGCTAGTTTGATTTCACATAGCGTCCGCTATTGTTTTTTTGCAGATTTTTGAGATCTTCAATTGTTTTTGCAGAGCCACAATGCATCGGAGCTTTAAGTAATCATGTGTGGCTTTTTTTTCCCCATTAAGCTGTGTGGTAATCATTATATGTGAGGGTAAAATTAAATTACACAAATTAGTAAGAAGAGCACGCATGGATTAATTTTTTTGTCTCAAAATACTGAAAACTCAGCTGAAATTTTTGATTATGTGCGAAATCATTTTTGGTTGATTTTTTAAATTCACTTAAAAAGGTGAAAGGAATTTGCGCCGGTAGTTTAGGAAATAGCATCATCTAGGGTGTCTGCTAAGCAGTGCATGTATGCAAGGGCAGCCATCTAAAAAGGAAGGCAGAGGCATAGTGATACTGCTCCACTGAGTGTAGAAGGCCAGCAAAAACTATCCATTGTCATGCAGTTGTACAGCAATAAATAATTTTCTTAAAGAGCATTTGTCTATCCAAAAATTAGGCAAGACAAACATATGCTGCTTTGAGGAATTTCTAAAGCCCCACAAATGCATACATTTCACCAAAACATGTTTAAAACAGTAACTTTAAGTATGTACTATTATTTAAGTACTATAACAGATACTGTAGTTTGTCTCTTTAAAGACAAGAACATTTTTAATTTACAACATAATTTCTTCTCAACACAAGATTGATCCTGCTATCCAGCTAAATGAGACAAAGATGAGCACACTGCATGACAAAACAAAAACTGAACATGAAAAAAACATCTACTGTTACCATGTGTTTAAGTGTGTGTCTTACCTCCACCAAAACAGACACAGCAGCATTGACTAAGATGATGAGGAAGAGTTTTACCCTCCATTCAAACGGGACACAAACAATCTGGGGAGAGAGAGAGAGAGAGAGAGAGAGAGAGAGAGAGAGAGAGAGAGAGAGAGAGAGAGAGAGAGAGAGAGAGAGAGAGAGAGAGAGAGAGAGAGAGAGAGAGAGAGAGAGAGAGAGAGAGAGAGAGAGAGAGAGAGAGAGAGAGAGAGAGAGAGAGAGAGAGAGAGAGAGAGAGAGAGAGAGAGAGAGAGACTACAACATTGATCATCAGCGATTATTAGCAAGACAGCCTTTGGGCACATCTTAATGAAATTATGGACTGGGACTTTATATTGTATCAAAATATTAAGAGTATAGAGCTTGGCATGATAAAACAAGGTACAGTCTACACCAGAACTGAGTGAAAGTGTATGTTTCTTGTGTTTCTTACCTCTAGAAACCCGTCAATACCTTCGACAGGGTGGAACAAGATGAACAGCAGGAAAATATACAAAATCAAGGCAGACAGCACAAAAGGCCCTGGGAGAGGACACGTAAGCACAAACACACACAAAAAAATACATAACATATAAAATTAACTATTTTAGGACAAATTTATTAGTGTTAAGAAGTTTCTTACAGTTCTTGTAGCTAGGCTGCCTGAAAGGTTTGCCCTTTGAGAAAACAATGGCAACAATGAGATACTGGAAGCAGGAGACATAGAAGAGGCTGGTGTTCTCGAAGTTTTGGATGTTGTGATCGTCCACTTCTGTGTCGTTGTGGTCAGACACGTTAATGTGTGATGACTGGTTGCAGACACTGGGTGAGAAAAGAGTTTGAACTAAGAGCAATCAAGTAACATTTTCAGTCTGTGGTCAGACAGAAATATGTCTGTGCACATGACAGTTGCTTAAAACATATTCTGATTAAATTATTCTCAAATCATATCTAGTTAACAGTTATATTGTGATGTTATTTTTGTTTGTCTGAGGTACATCGGCAGTGACAGCAGGTACTCACTCTGTAAGTGGTGTCCAGACTGTATACCAGGGCTGCTGTCGGACCCAAAGGAATGTAATGGTCTGAAAGCCCAAGCAGATGAGTATCTGGGTCAGCACAGAGAACAGCAGAGGCCCTGAGATCAGCCCTGATGGGGGACGACGTGACACCAGTTCTTTCCACGCTGGATTCAGACTCACTGAGGAAGAGCGGGGGGGGGGGTATAGGTAAAGAAAGATATAGGTAAAGAAATGGTACACCATGATAAAAAACCCATCACCTTATCTTTGTTACTTTTCTTATACTTACTGGTAAAGACAATAAGGAGGATGATGGCAATATCGATGAATAGGAACTGGAAGTCTCCAAGGTTGCTCAGGATCTAAGAAACAAAAACAACAGACAGCACAGATCAGAGACTCCTGTGAAAACTGTGAATTTGCTGGATTTCTCATTAACTCCTCAGCTACTATTGATTGTGGAAGGAGCATTACGTACGGAGTAGAGGAGAGTGACACTGATGTACTGGATGATGCTGTAGAGGGCCATGAACTTGAACACACAGAAGGAGGTGATGAGAGCAGCACGCCCCTCCCTGTAAAAGCAAGCAAACACTGGGTCATCTCTCTATCCAACATATAACCCCACAAGTATTATGTCATGTAACTATAAAAACACGACTTGACATAAAGAGCCTTTTTAAGCACTATGAATTTGTCTAAAATGGGTGAATTTAAAAAGCATGGGGTAGTTTTGTTGTGTTAAAGCGTGAGAATTTAATTGTCTTTAATTCAAACCTCAATACTCAAAACCTGCACCAAATGAAGGAGAAAACTAACTGCTAAATCAGAATAATTTTCCAGTCACTATAATCAATAGTCTATACTTCATTCCCACAACTACAAAACAGCATGTAATGACAACATCTTCTAGGTACTTTTGAGGTGAGCTGCTCCTTTTAAGTTTTATTTATCACTTTCACCATTTATATTTTCTCTATAATTTATTTATTCATTCATTCATTCATTCATTGTGTGGCACACAGAAAGAAGGAAAGACAAACCTGATTAGGCTGGGGACACAGGAGATGTTGGGGGTCCTGGAGGTGAAAGGAGAGGCTACCGAGGCCTCAAGCTCTGACAAAGAGATGCCACCATGAGCCCTCTTCAGAGCCTGGGTGAGGAAAGTGAGAAACATAAGGTACGTCCAGACTGGAATCAATTAATGTCCATTTCAACCTGAAATTGTCACACTAATAATTACTTTTAAAGTGGCTGTACATACCCCACAGTCGTTTGCTCCATCTCCGCACATCCCCACAAAGTAGCTGTGAGCAAATAATAAAAAGCAATGACTCTGTGCTCATCTTTCTATTGCTACAAAATCTTCTATTGCTACAAAGTCTATTATCTACAAAGTCTCTCAGTGGCAAGCAGCATTCAGTATATTGTGGATGTAATCTTTCAATAAACTTTGGATGACTTGTCAAATTAATTTTTCATAGCTGTTTGACTTAAATACTCACTCTACGCCCTGCAGCGCCTCAATGAGCTGGGTTTTCTGGTCCGGAGCCATTCTGGCAAACACTGTCCCATGCAGCACCAGCTACAAGGCAGAACACACCATCATAACAACAGAAACATTAGGTATCATGGAGATAGTTGTACCTACATTTCTACTCCACACTTTCAGAAAAGGTTGGAGTGATACCCACTCTCATTTAAGAGACCTCATACCTTTTGAAGCATGTCAGGAAAATGCTCCTCAATGACGGCAAACGATTTTCCGTTCATAGCAAAATGGTACAGTTCTTGTCTTTTGGGCTCATCTACGTGACACACATCCTCCAGACTGATGTTCACTTCCTGTTAAAGTAATAAAAGTATGGATTAGAAGATACCAATATAAGGTAGCCTCAATAATTACTATCGAGTTGGACAACTTCTGGGATTGTGTCAACAACAATTAAGAATTTTGTGTTTAGACTTTGGTATAGATGTCACTGATGAGACCTTTAAAGACAACGCATAGTTTTTTAGTAGATACCCTTTAGTCTATATATCAAGCTACAAATATGTTAAATTTTACTTGGCTCAATAAACAATGGACAATAAAAGGAAATGGCAGAGAAACAGTGTTCCCTCCTGTTAAATAGGTGGTGTCAGACTTCGTCATTAAGAGCAGACAAAAAACAATTTCACTTTTTTGGATTTCAGAGACAGTTTTTGCATCTGGGTGTGGTGCCAGGAAAAACATTTGGTTCTATACATGGGCTCGAATTTGTCTTTCCATCCCCTGTGTATGAGTGTGTATGCCTGCATGCAGCCTTTTATTTTGTGTGTGTTTTTTTAAGTATTTGTGTTAGCATTAGCCCCATTGTCTCACCTCCAGGCGAGAGGTCTTGCTCGGCTTGTCAGCGTATCTCCAGGTGATCTTGGCTGCGTGTCCATTATGGGGAGGGAGGGCATCAGCAATGATGACTGTGTCTTGGGGAGGGATCATTCCACAGTCCCGGGCCACAGAGATGGCTGTCAGCATGTTGTCACCTGGAATGTGAATACAGCACATGTTTATTATTTTGCTTCTTTTTTTTTTTTTAAATGATAGTCCAATCTCCATTGGTGCTGATCATGTTAAGGGTCATGTGCCTCACTCTTGTGATCTTGATGATAGCTGTTAAGGGAATGTAGAGTGATGTTTAGTAATTGTCCTTATGCAGATTTGCCCATGTTTTTTCTCTGAAAAGTTCTGTTTTATGTCACTCTGTTCTTCCCTCTCATTCTCTACCTTTCTCATAAATACACACGCATTACTAGGGCTGGGTACCGAATTTCGATACTTTTATGGCACCTACCGAATTGCTTCAATACCATCGAGTATCAAAAAAATGTCATTTGGTACCAAATTTCGATAACTAAGGAGAAAATCTCATCAGCGTCAGTGCACCAATAAGCATGCAGCATGCTTGTACCAAGATCTAATAATGCTGGTGATTGGCTGTCTAACGTTACACGTGGTAGTGGCATGCAGGAAAAACATGTTACAGCCAAAGATGGGGCTCACTTTTTTTCTTTTTTTGAAATTTTATTGCCAGCTGCTTATCTGCACAGATAACGGTGAACTTTGTGCACACTGCTTGTTAGTTAGCCAGTGCAGCTAACCTGTATCTGCTTGTCGGTCCATTCACCACATCATCTACTGGGATGAAAGCCCCAGAGGTCTCACTCTGCCACTATTTCCCAGTACCACAAATGTCACCCACACAGTCAGTCCCTTCTTCTTCTTTGGATTAGGCAAACTAGACACTACAATGAGGCATTGCTGCCATACTGTTTGTTATTAATGTTCCCTTCAACATTTATTTATATTTTATATAGTCCAATGCTGTACAGATATTCCATCATTTTCTTAATTTTAGTCCAGTTATCCAGGTTGAGTAAAGTGCACAGTTTAAAAACAGTTTCTCCAGCTGCTCCTATGTCTTTACAATTCTATGGTAATGTGAATTTTCTTTTTGTTAAAATGGATTTCATAAAATTGGTATCAAAAAAGTATAGTTCAGGAACCCGTATTGAAGTTATTTTTTGAACGATACCCAGTCCTACGCATTACAATCTTGAGATTTTCTCTGGTCCATTCCTCGACAACCTATATTAGTAATTAAACTAGTATTGAGCAGAGGGTCTGTGACTGATGGTGGGATGGTGAATGGAAACAGGAACCCTTCATATCAAGGTTTGGGGACATATGGAGTAAGAGGAGTTACTAAATTCATTTTCAGTGTCTTTCCTTTTATGACCTGTGTAGCAACCTTCAGAAGACAGATGACAAGGTCAAAGCCAACAACAAGGAAGTTAAAAAAAAAAAAAAAAAAAAAAAAAAAAAAAAAAATCCTCAGGCGGATATTTGAGTTAGTTTGTGCCAGTTACACTGAACAGCCTAGAAAATGTTATTAGTTGAGATTACAGGTACAGCTGAATAAATACCAGAGGGATTAAATCTTTTGAGTGCCAATACACAGATTACCAAACTCATTATGCTGCCTGTGTCACAGCAATACAAAGGTTTTAACCAACTACAGACAGAGCGAAACATGAAAGGAAGATTGTGTGTTATGCGTACTGTATGTTTTCATTTGGATATCTGTGTGTTCTCTTTAGTGACTTTATTGATGCCATTACTGGCTTAGATAAGGCCTGTGTGTGTGTGGTCTCACCAGTAACCATGACAGTGCGGATGTGTGCTCGGTGGAGGTCCTGCAGCACCCCTGGGGTTTCTGCCTTCAGTTTGTTCTGCATGATGATCAGACCCAGGAATTCCATGTTTGTCTCTATGTTATCCCTAGTTCAAAGGAAAATAAATCCACATTTGTGTGTGTGTAAATATATATACACACATACACACACACACACACACACACACACACACACACACTAGAGGAATGCAGGTGTGACAGTGTAATATCTGCAGTGTGAAGAAGCATGCTAAAAAAGCATTAACAATCCTCAGCTTGAAGTTCTCTGTATAGGTTTAAAATGAAGGTCAAAACCAACAAAAGCAACAATACCAACAATATACAGTATGCTACCTGCTGATGTTCTGGACTTTGTGCCAGGTGAGTTTGGATTCAAGTCGACGATGAGCCAGAGCTATGACCCTGAAACCCTCCTTGGTGTAGCCCTCCAAAACCTCTGGAAAGCTTTCTGGTACTGCAAAGAGACAGAGAGACATTGAAGAGATAAGTAAAGTTAGAGAGAGACAGACAGCAAGTAAAGAAGACACATCAAACTTGTGTGGCTCTTGTGCTCAGGTCAGATCAGGGGTCAGAGACTATTTACTAGAATTTGACAAGCACTTGTATGGAATATCAAAAAGCAAATGAACAATTTTTGGGGTTACAATATCCAACAGGGTTGGATTAAATTTTGTGGCGGAGTGGTGAAAAAACTGTTTGAAAATTGTGGAGAATCTGTTTTGGTGGAGGTTCCCTAATCGGATAGATTCTAAGTTTGCTTCGACATCATATATATAGTTAACGAGTTTTGAGCCACAACATAAAGTGCTAAATAAGCGGTGACAGTGTTGCTACATTTCTGCACCTGTAACTAATAGATGTTTTTGATATATTTGAATAAGTAAGAGACAAAAACAAACAAAAAGGGCAGTTACAGTCAAGTTTTTCATTCCAAAAGTTTCTGATACTCATTACAATTTGATGTGCTAAACCCCAACAGATTTGGCGAGCCAGCGGGCTAAAATTAAATAAAGAAAATAAATAAAAACGTTTTAAAGATGCACCAATATGGAATTATATCTCATTCACACAGAAACAGGCAGCGACACAGAACAGACAGTTTCAGACCAATTCGCAAATACGAACGTCTCAGTTAATTTTCGAATTCCATGGGGCATTATCAATGGGCGCAGAACAAAATGCCTCTGGATGCAATTGGATAGACCTACAACCAATCAGAGCAATGAAACGTGTGACGTAGTGTAGTAAATTAAACTTACCAAATCCTCTCCAAAGTACATAAAAAGTAAGAAATATACCATCCAGTTTGGTTAATACAGACACGATAGCGGATTCAACAGAACATTCCACATCAGCAGCAGCCATCTTGGTTGTTTACGAAAATGTCTCAGCCAATAAGGTTGCACTCCTCTGTACAGTCATTGTATCAAACCCACCCCATATTAGATAAACAGTTGTGATAGGCCCGACCAGATCCAGGTCGGCTGGAAATCTGTCTGAATGGGAGAGGGACCAGACACATGAGAAAATAAAACATGAGCTTGCAAATTCATCTGGGTCCCAGGCTAGGTTTTCAGTGGTATCCCTAGTCCACAGCCATGCCATCATTGGACATAATTATTGGCTGAAATTCCATTATCGGAACAATAACAATTATATTTTCTTACTTTTTTCTCTTACTAATTTTCAGCCACCAATATATCGAGCATCCCTAATAATAATGTTTTCCAGTTCTGTTCACCCCCATAGCAGTTACAGTCATAAGACACCTCACCTGTCTCTTTCTTGCAGAGACTAGCCACCACCTCTGGCGCTCCTTTCAAGTAGGCATCCATACGTTTCTCCCCCAGTAGACGAGCCACCACACTCATCCTCTGGAGTGCTGAGGAAAAAGGAAACTGGCGCACAATACCTATCTCATACGCTGACTGCACATGCACACCCACACAGACACAGACACACAAATAACAGTCTTTATCAGTTATGTCAAGAAGAAGATGAAAACTAAAAACAAAATGTCTATCTGCTGAAGCTGAAAACATGGATAATGTAAATAAATGACTAATTTCAAAATTACTCCTTTCAGAAGCATATTGGGTAACTTAAATACTTGGACAAAATCATGACAGCTATAGAGATTAAATACTCAGTTCTTTTGATACTAAAAATGAACAAATTGATTTACAATTTTATAAATTTCTTTCCAACTTTGTAAGACGATGTCAAGTTTGTCAACTTATCAAAATATTATCAAAAAGCCTGACCTTAAAATTAGATTTACATTAACTGGCCAACATTAGTAATAGAAAGCCACTTTTTATGCTGTTTTACTGCTCTTTAAAATCTGAACTGTTCACTCGGCTGGAAAATTTCATTAGTACATTTTCAAAAAGGAAGCAGGCGACTTACCGACAGCTCATACAGTTCCTGGAATGAGAAAAAGCGCAGAGTGGGATGAGTCAGTGAGAAAACAAATAGTAACAGAGTAATAATAATGTTGCTGTTGTTATGCTATGATTGTTGTGTCTATTTATGTTACATGTACAAGAATGTGCTGGTTTTAATGACAGCAATATACTGTGGATTTAGGCAATCTTAAGTCAACTTGTATTAGGCTGACAATAAA
Source organism: Siniperca chuatsi (assembly GCF_020085105.1). NCBI lineage: Eukaryota > Metazoa > Chordata > Actinopteri > Centrarchiformes > Sinipercidae > Siniperca > Siniperca chuatsi. Next base: position 14,233,899 of record NC_058047.1, read on the forward strand.
AATGAAAAAAAGTCAGAAAACGAATAATACAAGACCACACTCCAGCTAATATTTCATTAGTATATCATTACATTGATAGATCTGTAAATATTTTATTTTCAGTGTTTGTATTGATAAGATACTGTTGCTGTTCATACCATGTCCTGCTCTGGTGATGCGGCAGGCTCTGGGGGCAACAGCTGTTTTGGGGGTCGAACCACAGTGGGCATGATGCGGTTGTGGAGAGATGTTTCCTCCTCAGTGGCCTCCTCCAGGATCTGGGCAGATAAAGTTTTTAGAGAAAATGAGGATCAGAAAAATGTTTCCGCAACAATAGTAAGAGATCAAGAATGTGTAAACATATTTGACATAATAAATATCTTTTAGATTCCCCTCTTTCTCTTTCCGTCACACACTTGTGGCCTACGTAGAAAATGGATTCCAAGTGGCTATTTGTGCTTTCTTTTTTAAGGGTGGTCTGACTAATCACATCCCGTTGTGCTGCCCTGACCAACATTATGCTTTTGGTTGGATGCAGAACAACTCACCCAGCCTGTAGCCTCAAACATTTTGAGGTCTAGCGGGTCTCCAGACAGCTGGCCCTCTATTTTGGTAAGAGAATGACAGGTGGCCATACAAGCCACAAACTGGGACTTGACAAGATTTTCCTTGTAGGCATTTTCCTCCGACAGGTGGAAACTGGAGAGGCAGGAGAAATAGGAGGTGGACGAAGAAAGAAGACGAAAGAAGTTTAACTCAGACATAAATGGAAACCTGATGACTTGTTATTTTAATGATGAGATTAAGAGTACAGATCAGCTTACCTGCCATTCTCAACCCTCTGCACTCCCCATAGGTCTAATCCATCTTCTGTCAGAGTTCCAGTCTGTAAGTAGAAAGAGAGTAGAATTGAATTGAGTTTGATTGAATCAAATCAAATAGAATAAAAAGACTTGAGTTTTCATTCATTCCCCTTGATGCAAAATGTTAAATGGTTAAGATAAATTCATATGGCTCCAATTCCTCAGTTACTCAAAATGTTCTAGTCCTACTTCTGTTCATATGACTGTGTTGTATATTTTGTTTATTTTCAGGTGTGTACTTCTTGCTGGCCTACAGACAATGGAGTCTTTAATTGAAACATTTCTTCTTCAGCGAAATGTAAGGTTAATGTTGTTAGTGACTACTTGAAGAGCAAAAACAGCAGTCATACAACCACTAGTACTCACCTTGTCAAAGCAGACCAGATTGATTTGCCCGCAGATATTGATCCTCTGTGGGCTGATGCAGAAAATGCTAATGTGTTTGAGGCGTCGCTGGGCGTACACAATGCCAGCTGTCATGGCGGCTGGCAGCGCCGGTGGAACAGTGATGGTGATGATGTCCAGGGACTCAATGATGATGGTCTTAGCTGGCACCTGGGTCAGGCAGAAAGAAAAAAAATTCACAAAACTTTTGCATGTTTGATAATCATTTGACTTTGATTACCATCTCTCCAGCTATAAATCAGCACTCCTAAAACTGTTAGGGATTCACAGTTCACCCACACTCATCTGTTGAAGGGTTTGCTAAAATCCAGGTTTAAGAATCAAATATGTGGCATTTTCCAACATAAGCTGTCGAGAGCCACTTTTGAATTGAACAGTGTGGTACAGCAAAGTCTCTCTTGGGCATGTTTCTCCTGATTCTTCATGTTAACAACAAATCCAAAGCAAGGACCCAAAATGGCTGATCCTCTAAATCTGATGCTAATCCTACAACAACCCTATAATCATACAACAAGCGTTACAGAAAAGGGAAAACTAATGTCTCAAACAGTTCATGTTCTGCAGCACACAGTGATTCAGAAATGTGGGCTGCTGTGTAATTCTTTGCTAACATGTCATCAAAAAGAACTTGATAAGCCCTCTGTTACTGCGAGTTTGTTTAGGAGTGATACTGCCCACTAGTGGGTAAAATGTCGGTTTTGAGACAACAGAAAAAACTGTGGTTGTACTGGGCAGCTAATAGGTGTGACTGTGCAACTGTATTAGTGTGAAGGAGGACGTTGCTGAAATTTGTGCTAAAAAAAAATCGACCTTGGATAAATTAAAATAAAATAAAAAAATATTTGCATTAACTAAGTGATAAAAACCAATACAGAATGTTGTACAGATTATGTACTTTTTATGATTGTAAATCAACAGAAAGACAGAGCCAGTGAATGTTCCAAGGGACAGTATAAGATTTGATCTTCTTACAGTTGCACTCTCATTTTCACCGCCCTTTACTTCTGAAACTCTGAACTCATGTAACTCAAAATCAGGACATTGCCTTTGTTTAATCTGCTTGTCACCTCCTAGATTACCTTGTTCATGATGCTGAGGACAATGGAGTAGACAAAGCCAATTCCAGCCACAGCCACCAGACACAACAGGAAGAGGTAGGCATCACGATACAGCTTGAAGTCGGTGGGTTTTGGGTAAAGGATCGAGCGCACCAGCTGGCCTTTGGCTGTGCCAAAACCTGGGTGAAGAAGTTGTTATGACACATTTTGGGTGAAAAGTTTTTCAGGTTCAGGTCTCTGAACTGTGATGAACAAGGATTAAACTGTGACAGAAGTCTTCTAAGAATGGCTCAAATGTGAATTTAACATATTTGGTGCAGGTATTATGCTGGCTTCCTGAATGAAGGGATATTGCTGACCTCTGAAATGCTGCATTGCTCTTGTAATGAGCAGCAGGAGAACCTGTGAGTTTTGCGTCTTTATACTATTGTTAGTATTTTTATTGTTAGTCTGAAGCAAACTCTTGTATTTCAGTCAACTTCACTGAGTACAGCTCCCACTATGGAAATAGCATCTCAAGCAAGAGACTTAAGTCCATACACATGGGGTTTGCATGTATTATTATATATAGTATATAGTATATATAGTATTATATGTAGTATTATAGTATAGTATTATATAGTATTTAAATATATAAAATCACATTTGAATATCTCATTGTTTAAGTACCAAAGTTTCTATACAAAGCATCAAGGAAATTTAAACCAATTTACAGATCATCCAAACTTTAACACTTTTAAATACATATTCATGGACACACACACCTACCTGTGCGGACCACCACAGCCTTGACCAGTTCGCCTGTGTAGAAGCGGGTCTGGATAACGTTGGTGCCACAGAAGAGTGTGTGTCTCTTATGCTCCTCTGTGTTGTAGGCACTGTCAGCCTCCTCCCCACTCTCCCCTGGTCCTGGGTTTGGGAGGTTGGTCTTTGTCACAGGAACGCTCTCACCTGATGGGGGGTAGACTGATATTAGGACTGGCTGCTGTGAGATTTAAAGACCTCCTGTGGTCGGTTGTTAAGTTTATCTACAGATAAAATTTAAATTATAATTTTGTAACAAATCTGATATGAAATATTCCAACAGTCTCGGACTGTTTCTGTTATCAGACTTAATTTTTCAGATTTTGGCTCTAACCTGTGAGCATGCTTTCATTGACGATGCAGGTGCCGCTGACCAGCACGGCGTCACATGGCATGATGGTCCCATTGCTGGGGATGACCATCACATCACCGGGCACCAGATCAGTAGACAAAGTCTCTTCGATTTCTGCCAGGAAGGGGGGGTGCAATGGAGGAGTGGAGAAGGTAAATGTGTGCATTAAATACAGACAGAGGTGGAGAGCAGTGTGGGTAACAAAGTAGAAGATTGAAAATTATGTGGAGTAAAGGTGATAAATGTATAAATGAGCCAACAGTAGCAGATGGTGGATGGGAGGTGGGTGGAGTCAGAAAGGAGATATTTTGTGTGTCAAAGCACTAGAGTCTTGTTCAGCACATCTCTCATTACTCACGCCTCTCTAGGCAGCAGGAAAAAGGCTGAGGCATCACAAGCAGGGGCCAGTGCAGTAGACGAATGCATAAACAAAAATATAAGCTGTGTACAAACTTCCACAGCAATGTTTCTAAATGATTCTGGACATTAGTTTATTTTTTTTCCTTTGGCCTTTGGGAATTAATTTTAATTGGCTACAGCTGATAAGACACCAGATGAGACCAGTGATGCTTATGCATCACCTCTGCACACACAATCACCCATTTTAAAAAGGCATGCAGACATACAGAAGCATGTGCAGAACCATTAAAGAGTGCTTTTAAATAATGTATACATAAGCTAGGCTCACTGTTTAATATACACAATCTCTCTCTTTAAGTCTGCATTGTCCCACCCCAGCAGTCATCTGGAGGACAGCCAAAGCAGGGTGAGCAGGGTGTAATTGAGTCTGGCCCAGCACAGAAGCAGAAAAATGTCTACTGTCAGGTTTGGTTTGGAAAGCACTCTTCAGAAATCTGAATAAAATAATACATGCTGTGTACTATTAAAATGACTCTACATAGGCCATCTGCAAATCTTTTTTTTTTTTTTTTTTTTAAAAAGACACAAAAGCAAAAGAAAATAGACAAACCATTGTTGGCTCGGCATACAGACACACGGACAATACTGTGAGCTGCCACCATATCGTGAAGCATGACGTATTGCTGGAAAAAAGGAACAAAGAAAACAGAAAACTTTAGACAGCTTCTGGATTCCCATGACCACTTGTATGACTGTGAGTGTGTTTTTGTTTGAGTTTGTGAACTATGAAGCCAGGGGCAGCAGACCGTGTGCAGATGAGCCTTTATGCTATCCTGTAAACCCTGGATTAGACATGAGCGGGGCGGCGAGTGCGTCTGATATGGCTTAGACCTGGCCAAGCAATGCGGCTGTACTAGGTACATTACAAATTATTGTGCTTAGACGTTCAGTTAGGTTGGTGTAAAGTTACAGTAGTGTGTGAATGCAAGTGGGAAAAAAAACCCACAACTGTCTTGAGCAGCAGACATGACAATGACAACCGTCTTTAAATAGGTGCTCCTGTGATTCTCTTTGGTACGGTCTGGTACTTGCAATGAGATATACCAATATAATGTTTATGTGAAATAAGACACATATGATGCAGAAGATCTGGTGAGATAATACCATTTAAGACAGGCGGAAACTGTTAGGACTAAGCCCGATTTTAACTCCAAAGTGGTCATTTCAGAATCTGGCCAAATTTCTGCCAGATCGTTTGTCGTCTGTCTTGCAGCTTGAGCAGTTCCATGGTCTGATTTCCCACATGGCTGCTGTCAAAATATCTGGTATTAACTATAATGAGCTTGTTTGAATATTATTGGAGTAATAATTAACATGTTGTGGTTAATGGTATTCTTGACTGACACTGCTGTGATGTAACACTAAACTTTGTTGCAGAAGAACAGACGAACCATGTTGTCTTCACCTTTTTCTCTCATTCCTTTCCGTTCGTAGTAGAATTACACAAAGTAAGGCTGCCTTTCTTTTTGTCAACTCACAGCCATCTTGTTTGAATAAACTTTTTTGGAATTGTCAAATGGACAAAACCGATAGGGGGTCCATGCTTATATTCAGTATGACCACCCAGTCAATTGATCCGTACAGTGTGAGCATAGAAGTCGCATGTTCTGGCTGTGCAGAAAGGCTGGGGGGGGATAATGGAATAATGTATTGGTCAAGGTGAAATTCTGATTTAACAGCAAAATGACGAAAAGTCAGTCAGGTTGCCATCAAAATCCTTGTGAATAATCCTCCCTGAATATTTATACCAAATTTCATGGCAATCTGGCCAGTAGTTGTCGAGGTATCAAAGTGGTGGGATGTATGGATGGACAGACAAACCAATAGACGGACAAACCACCAAACAAATAGACAGATGGACAAACCAACCTTGGCATCCTTAGGCCCCGTTGTTAGTGGGGTTAAATTTTTTTTATTTTTTTTAAAAAGTATAGCAAAAGGCGTAGTAAGCGGCCATAAATGTGTCTTAACACACTGATAATGTTTAAACCCACAGAAATCCTTAACTTTATTCAAGGTAACAGTACATTTAATTTGGTCGCCTGTCAATGGCGTCATATCTCCTTTACCCCCTCTAGATGCTAAAAGTTCCAGGGAAACACGGGATATATCAGACAGCGAGGAAGGAAGTCGGCAAACTAAACGTAACGTGAATAAAACTTTAATACATTACCACTTCCGTGAACATGATTTCTGCCTGAGTCACGTCAGACAGACTTTCATTGGCAACGGTGGTTGTTTAACAAATGACGATAACAACTCCCATGATCCTACGCTACTTCACGACGTCATCAAACTACGTCTTTTATTATTGTTTTGATGCGAGAGACCTAGCAGCAGAAATTACATACTAAACATAACCTAGTCACAAATTGTGAAATACCAGGGGTTTATTGCTGAATTCCAAGCCCATGTGTGAACATGTGGAACAGCATGTGGATCTCATTTCTCTTATTTCATTCAAGTTAAGATTTCCCGACAGAAATTGTTGTGCAGCAGTTGCAGTACAAAGTAGGAAAGAGTGCAAATATATAGTTTCCAAATATAAAAGATATCAATAAGGTGCAAATCCAAAAAATACACAATGCCAAAAATATAAACAGGTTAATGGTAAGGATTCTAAAATATAAACTGGTAAACAGTTAGGATCATTGTTGGTGGGTTGCATATAGATATGTATGAGAAGTGACATTTAACCAAGTCTTGCCATAGCTATGTGGTCAGATAAATGTCTCTGGATTGATAAAGAGTCTCAACATTTAGTGGAGCTCACCTTTTTGATGGTGTACAGAGAGGTAGCTATGGATATGACGGACATGAAAACAATGGCCACAGCATAGTAGTAATACTCATCGGCACTCCACAGGATCACACTGAAGAGCTGGAAGATGTAAAAGGGGTTGAGGACCTGCAGGAGGAGACAGAGAGAGAGGTTAGCGTGGCAAATGCAGAGGTGAGGGCATGAAGATACAACTACAGTGAATTTAAAAACAGAGATGTCTACTTGAGGACATAACCAACACGCTACTAGGACAATGAGGGGTAAAATCTGCTAAATACAAATGGTCAAGTTCCCATGTGTCCCATTTACAAGATGTATACTTATTTATGTAGTTGAGATATATTGCAGTTACATTTTGTACACATGCTTTAGTAGTGTTTAAGGTATAAAGGAATGAGTATCATTGAGATTTTAATGGTACTACTACTCTTACCGATACTGCTTATCGATCTGGTACTTTAATGGTACGCTTATCGGTTCTTTTGGGGTTTTTTTATGAGAAAAAAAACATTGCTTTATTTTCTCATATGTACTGTATATAAATTAGCATGAGTGGAAACTGCAACAGCACTGTTTCGAACAAATCACTCAGTGTCCTCTGGACACTCTGAGCTCTCCTGAGAGGAAGAGATTTCTCTTCTGGATTGGGAATAGCGAAGATGCATCATAGACGAATGTCTTAATCTTATTGCAAATTAGAAACGGAGTCTGTGAGATAAAAGGTGCAACATTAACGTTTATGTAGCACAAATAAATAGGAAATCTATTTTCTTAATTTCTCCAATAATGAGAGCAGAACCACTAACGTCAGAGCTTATCAATTCTACAGTATTCAATAATATAGCCCTGCGGCCCCCTTTCAGTACCCATCCCTAGGAATGAGATACCACCTGTAAATTAAGTGTTAAATAAAAAGTTCCAATGAGTCAGTGTGGGACTTGATACGCATGCCCATGGGGTAATCTTACCCAAGTTGTTTGAATGCGAGTTGTGACCCACATGGTTGTTGGTCTACAGGGGGCGTTAGTGTTGTATTTACCCTCATACAGCACTCCTCTTGTAGAAATATATTATGTAGATTTCCCAAATTGTTTCCTTTAAGAAATATGCACATAACCGGAAAGGTATCTATATCTACTAGCTGGGGAAGAGTAAAAATTTGATCAAACTGAAAATGTAACAGAAACCTAAAAATATCCCTTTTCTGGATACTCACTCTATCACTCCCAGCTATCTAAAAAGGTTTTGCCTCTGGTACTACCCCCAAATAATTTGGCTAAGCTGTTGTCGTCTTTTCTAACCTCTGAGATCGTCATCTTGGGTGATCTCAATCTTGACTGGTTCTCATCTGTATCAAATAAGTTCAAAGATATTTGTACTGGTATGAATTTGACACAGTTAATTTCTGAACCCACACGACCAAACCCACATATCATCTCAAAATCTAGCCTAATTGATATTATTATCATCTGTAATAAACCTGATAAATACATCTTCAGTGGTGACCATTTGACCCAGGGATAAATGATCACTGTCTTATAGCCTGCATCAGAGATGTGAACATTAAGAAAGTAACCTCCCATATGATAACTAGAAGGAATCTGAAAAATCTCAATGATCAAGCTTTTCTACTTGTATCACAGCACCATAATTGGCGTTAACAAAATCCCTGATGCAGAACTTGCTTTAAACCATTTTATTAATGTTTTTAATTCAATTGTTGATAAACATGCTCCTTAGGGAGAAATTTAGGGTAAATGTTAGGTCCAGTCCATGGTTTACCGCTGACTTAGATGATCTTTGTAATTCTAGAAACAGATCTTGGGCCCAGCTAGACGCTCCAAAAATCCCTCCCACTGGCTTGTGTTCAGACAACTTAGAATCGCTGTACTGCTGCAGTAAGAAAAGCTATGTCTGACTACTACCTACACTCTTTCACCAGCTCCTTTCATGATCCAAGTAAATTCTGGAAGGTTGTTAAATCAATTTTGAAAAATAATAGCTCCTTTCCAACTCACATTGGCACTGGGCACAGTCCATAACCAGACCGTAAAGAAATCTGCACTGCTTTTAACAGTCATTTTGCTGCCCCTGGGCATCTTTTTGATAACACTATGAGAGAATTGAATCATCAACCTCAAACCAAAAGGCTGAACTTCAGGGTAATACTTTTCCACCAAGCTTCAGTATCTCCTCCTTTACTCTTAAGGGAGTTAATGATACTCGTCTTACTATTGATACTATGAAATCAACTGGTGCTGATAATTTGGATGCTCTTTTTCTTAAACTCTCTGTGCCATTGATGCACAATGCATAACTCATATCTTTAACTTGACTATCGTCACTGGAATAATCCCCAGAGCAGAAAAAATCTTATTTGAGAAGCTGGGATCAGTTAAGTTTTTGGAATGAATTATCAAAATTGTTGCAGATTAATTTTCTGTTGATCAAATAACTGCCTTATTTTAGCGCTACTTGGAAGCTCATTATGAAACATGCACATGAACAAGGAGAAATTAATTTCCCCAAAGTCAGCACAAAAGTGGGGTATGCGATTCTAATCCAATACACGTCTTTTTGTCAAATTCATTGAATATCTCCTCACAGCTGTCCTTTCTGTGTGCGTGCTGAAAAAAACAAAACAAAAAAAAATTCTGGTGTTTGTACACAGCCCAGGCTCTGTAAATGCTAAACAAACAAAGTGGCTCGGACCGAGCTATTCCAGCCATGATTTGTGTGTCAGGTAACGTTAAATAACTTGCCCTCAGACATTCAGCTTACTTTCTAGTTTGCCAAGATATGCTGTTGTTGTGATGTTAGCTATAGTAGCAGGAGAGTTGTGAGAATCGCTGTCTGGAGCTGGTTTGATGGCTCTGGGAAACTGTCTCGTCCTCTCTGGCTGTTAGCTTCGCAACAGCAACTGTAGGGACAGTTGCAAACCCACAACCTAGTTAGTTGCATTACTTGCTGTTTCTTTGTTCGCTCTATATAATGGTATTTGTCATGGTATTGGATTTCTGCCGGAATTGCATACCCAACCTTTAATGACCCGAAGGAATCAATTACTGACAAAAAAAAATTAAATGAAATATTTAAATGAAGGGCACGTACAGTTATATTGTATCCATTGACAAATAATCAATTGGTATCATACATTCAGATCTACCAATTATTAACAGTTGCAGGAAAAAAAAACAACTTTATTCTGTGTGTGCCACAAACCGAATCACAGGCATTAGCTTAATGTTTTCATAATATTATAATTCCGTAATTAATTTTTGGCATAAGAAACCCGCAAAAAAAGTGGGATGAACACACAAGTTGACAAGGTGTCTTTCATTCAAGGAAAATTCTAACTCTGAGTTAAAGAAAACGCTGCCTCTGTTAATGCAAACGGGGCCCTACCTCTTTGATAAGCAGCTTGAAAACAGAAGGCACTTTCACTGCAATTTCATTCACTCCGAAGAACAGTCTCCTGACAAGAGGTGAAAGAGACATTCATGAGTCAAGTGTGAACCAGACCTTCATATGTAAAACACACACACACACACAGTATATAATAGAGACACACAAAAATGTACCAAAGGTTAAAGAGTATGCAGGTTTTCATTCTAAACAATATTAACAGATGCTTTCACTGATTAGTGCCTCCTCTTTTGTTGAAGGGCTTTTAATCAATGAAATTATCTGGGCTCTGTGTACAGTATAAATTGTCATTTTAACATGTCGGCACTGACTTCCCCTGGCCACCTCAGAAGAATCTCTGCTGACATCTGGCCTGACAAAATCAAAGACGATGGAAAACAATGGCTTATAAACTGCAGCTACTGTAACTCACAGCAGAATAATCCGAGTACCCGCCACCTGTCTGGCAGTCTAAAGTTGTGCGACCTATCCTTCAGACAGGTAAGATGTTACCTGTACTCCTGCTGGTTCCTCGTCAGGCCTGCACTGTGCTCCGAGTGGAGGGTGGAGCAGCTGACCTGCAGATCTTCCAGGCCGCTATGGGGGTAAAATAGGTCAAAGCAGGGGACAAAGTCGACACTTTTAGTTACAAATAACAGTGCCAGGAATGCAAGTCTAACGTTTACTAAAGATGTCAAGGCAAAGGCTTGCTTTGCTCATTTTACTTTACAGCTCTATATGAGTTAACAAACATCATTATGGTTACTGCTGTGTATTACTGTACACTTACTGCCATATAAAACCCTTAACCTGTTTAGCTTACTATAAGGGAATGCGCAAACTGGTATAAAAATAGCCCATAAATTTTCTGTAGATGATCAAAGAATGCTTACGTTAAAACTTCAAAGTTCTGCACCTCGTCGTTCCAGTAATACTTTGTGCTATGGAAGGTAAAATAGCGAATCTGAGGGAAATAGAATAGGGGAGGAGCCGAGGGAAGAAACAAAGTTGCCTTAGACTTTTATTAGACACATGTCAGCATTACTGTATAGTAAAAGCAAACAGTTTGTCAAATTGCACCATATAAAATTCCAATACTGTCAATTTGAATGTTTGGATCAGTGGAAGAAATTACATTACATTTGTGTTGTTGAGTTTATTGTTAGGGTAAGGTGTCAAGTAATGAAAGTGGTCAATGGAAAGTACCCACGAGGAGAGCAAGGAAAATGAGTGCATGTGTCTCTATGTCTGAGACAAAGAAAGAGAAGGACCAAGGGAGAACTCTGTTTTATGTAACATATGTTTAACAATTTGCAATATATCACTATCATAACATAAATATGGAGTATAAATACACATGATTAAAAACAATGTCAACCCTTCTATCAACTTTGAAAACCATACACCAAAAGGTGGTTGCCAGTCTGGCAGCCAGTTTATGGTTGCCATCATCGGTGTGTGTGTGTAAATGCAGTATAGTGTGGAGATGGGTGGTACCTGTGTGGGCTGGTAGTCGGCAAATCTTCTGATGAGCTCCTGAGCGGGGCTGCCATCGGAGGGGTGGGGAGTATGTCCGTTGGCCAGAGGGGGAGATGCAGGGGAGGAAGGAGAGGAAGGGGAGGAGGGGGAGGTGGTCTGGGTCTCCAGGCTGTGGAAGGGGTTGCTCCCTGGGGCCAGCATCACTCGCACCCTGGCCAGGAACCAGCGCCGGAACTCATCCTAGTCAAACAAATACACTCAAAGTACTGGACTTTTAAGGACCTTCATTCATAAACCCCGTCCATTACTAACTAACCTTAACACTTATTCTGCTGTCTTTAGTACATTTCTGTCAAGGCAGCATGTCTAAAAAAAGAATTAGGAGGCCAGATATACTGTATATAGCATAGAGCCACCTAAGTAGCCACCTTAAAATATTTGCTGCATTTGGTGATTGGCAAGTTTTTATTTTCAGACCCTGCCTTATCACACCTAATCCTAACTCCAACCTTAAACTGAATTCCTATTTCTGAACAAGCCACTTTAAGAGGAGAGCAGTAGCAAAATGTTTACACTTGAAGGTTGTTCTTAATGCTTTAGCCCTCATGTGGCTATTTAAAATTCAATCAACACCCACAATCAGACATTTGGATTCATACACAGATGGTCAAGGATGAATGCAAACACATGCACACAAGCATGAGACCAACACAGAGAGAAAGGAATGCAGACACACATGGACAATCATACACACAAGAACACATGAATATTATGGACACACTGTTGGACACATGGCAAATTTTCCGTACATTCCTGCTGGCGTGACTGTCTGTAGGACTCAGTCTCAATGTATTTACTGTGCTACTACAACACATCAGTTGTATTCACTCATAGCTTTAAAACCACAAGGGCTTGAGGTTTTTATCTTCTGTATACCCAAATGCCAAGCTGTGCCTGACAGCATTTAGACTTGACTTTCCTGTGCTAAACTGGTTTGGAAAAAAAGAACCCTGTGTTTCTCTTAAACCACAAACTGGGAGTATCTGTGGCAAATGGCAACTGTATCATTTCATTAGAAGTAACAAAAATAATAATTATGCTTTGTAGATGTCTGATACTGTACTATTTAGATTGCCGAAACAGGCCTGCAAATGTTATATAAAATAATTTATTTTAAAATCGTACCATCCAGTATGCTCTTACATCAGGCAACAGCTTAACCTTTGTGTTTTTTATACTCTCCACAAGATTGACTAATCGATTAATCATTGCAGCTCTACTTGTTACCTACCGTGGAGCGCAGCAATAACACTTCAGCATCACAGGCTGTGGTACGGGTGCAGGTGGATTTGACGCACCACTCTGGCATCCAGTAGAGCAGCAGGAGGAGGAAGCCCCCTGTACACAGCACCCCGAGGCCCACAAGGGCCAGCCGCCAACGACACAGACGGTAGCCCTGCAGCTCCTAAAGGGTGGAAGGAGAAAAGGGGGTGCAGTCGAATGAGTCAGAAAGCATAAAGCATAAATTCTGACATTGGCACTGATGTAAAATGAGAAAGAAGCATACCATCTCCTCCTCCTCCCCTTTATTGAGGACCTTCAGGTCTTCCTTCTCCATGCTGCAGAACAGTTTGCCTTTAGTCACTGCAAACACAACAGACAAAATGTCAGTGTGAACAGTGTGGAAACAGATTTCAGCTCCCCAACAGCCTATCAAAACAGTGCCTTGACACCAGAGGGTCAGACACCCCGCGCAGGGTCACAAGATGTTTTCTAGGGATATGATGCAAAGGAGTATTGTATGGAAAATGCTACGTATTTGTCATGAACACATTTGTCACATTTTTGTTAGCTTCCTCCACTATATAATGATGCAAAATAGCCTGAAAATGGAAAAACCCAGATCATCATTTTTAATATTATACAGTTAACTCTGCATTTCTGTGGTTGCAAAATACACATAACCACATAGTTGCAGTTTATTAGCTGAAAGGATTGGGAACCATGACTGTTCAGCCAATTACCATTTAATCTGGCATGAAAATCTAGTGGTACAGTGGTGGTGCAGCAGAGCCAAAGGGGTGACTTGGATGGCACTGGTAACCCTGGAAATCAGATTAGCTTGCTCCTACCCCAAACACATCACTGGCTATTTAAGTAACACTAACACACTGAAATTATTTGAAATGTTAAGACTACATAAATTCAAGTAACCACAGCAACTTGAGCACTTTTCACTTCACAAAGAAGTGAAAAGTGCTCAAGAGCGTGACAGGTGATATTTTTATCCCCCTATTTTTGTGCTCATTTCAGGATACAGACCAATTAAAACATCTGAACAAATATGTTCTCATCATTTATCATTTCAATATTAAGATACTTTTGAAAATAACTGAATTGACATGATACTTCAACAACATGTTTGAATTTGGAGAAGGCAAAGATGAGAAAGATAAATTTTGTAGCGTTTGGCATAATACACATTGACTATACTGTGATGGATGAACAAAGGGATTCATTTGAACTGGGTGCTCTGGGCATCTCAGATTTTGAGGCGCTATGAAGGAATGATGTTCTGGCAAAGAAGGTGCCTGGATGGTGCAGGTAAGTAAAATAAGAAAGAACTTTATCACTTTATTTCTCCCGAGGGTAATTGTTGATGTGGTACGTAGCCAACTATTAAGGATAGTGAGTGGTGCAATGGTGAGGCAGTAGATGTAGAAGACTGTGACAGACTTGAAAACAAATTGTGTAATATTATAACAATGATTCCCAAACTTCAGACTAATTTGATGTGCTACAGTGGTGTAACCATTCAATATTTTTTCAATATAGCTGTGGCGACCCGTGCTGTTGCCTGTTCAGCTGTGTTCTTATAATTCGCAGGTTGGTCATCAGTGCCTTCTGGTAACACTGGTGTTCCCAGCCTATAAAATCTAGGCTCTATACTCACACGCTCTCTCTCCCCCTGCAAGCACTCCTCAGGTTATGTGGCAGCGTTAGTTCCTCCTCAGTTCCCTTTTGTTTATTTTATGCACTTTACAACATTCTCACCCCCCCAAGAATTTGCCAAATTTTAAGATTTGTGGCAAACTAAGATAAACAGTTAGACTACATATAGCTTGTTTGTAACAATTCGCTATTAACAGAGGTAGCTCACTGTGCTTATGGAAAACATATGAGAGACTGCAGAGCAGATAAAAATATCGCTTTCTACATGTTCACATGTTTATGCTTGTTGAACAGGTGTATTGATAAAGTAGGCTATTGCTTTTTACTCTGGGAGGTTTTATTGCACTTACAGTAACGAGTGTAGTTGTCGTCAACTGGAGTAATCTCCATCGCGGCCTGTCTGATCTGTTGACCGCTGCGCTTGTGTGTGGGTGTGGAGGAGCTCAGCCTGACACAGACAGCACAAGAGGCTGCAGCGAGCGTGATAATACTACGGTCTTTAATAATTTATTACGTTTATTATCGGGTTTCAGGACACATCCCTACTCGCAAGTGCCCGATCTGTATGTGCAACTCTCAACAGAGATAGCTACTTCCATCATCAACTCCGGAAAAATACATGTGCTTAATTCTTTTTGACCATTTGCCCTATCAGGCAAGTGAGTTGCTAGATTTATTTGCCCGGCGTGGCATTTTACTTGCCCCGGGCAATCAGGCAGTCCTTGTTGAGCCCTGCATGCACTTAGGAACAACAGGGATCAAAATGTTTTCTCAATTCTGGTAAAACCAATTTAACCCAATGTGAGTCTTCAACTCTGTGGAGAAAGAGCTATAACGAAGGAAGATATTGCTGTCTCTAGATCCAAAGTGCAGGAAAGCTAACATAGGACACGCTTTAACTACAATGCACAGCACTTCCCAGACAGCTGCTTGACCCCAGAACACCTGAGATTATCTCTTAAGAGTGTCATCAAACCCACACACAGACCAACTGAGTCATCAGATATGTGTGTTATCCAATATCAAGCTCGTCCCTCTTCCCTCCTCTCAGTTGTCCCTGAGGACTTGCCAGCTGCCAATGAAGGCCCACTGTCACTTTGTGTGGGAAAGTGAGGACATTTTGGCTGGTCCTCACAACTTCAAGGGGCTGTTTGAAGTTTAAGACTTGTTTTTAAGGGTTAGGTTAGAATTAGGTTATGGTGATGGTTAGAGTTAGGCATTTGGTTAGTAGTGATGGTTAAGGTTAGATTAAGGGGCTAGGGATTGCATTATGTCAATGACGGTCCTCACAAAAACAGAAGTACAAAGGTGTGTGTGTGTGTGTGTGTGTGTGTGTGTGTGTGTGTGAATTCTGCACTGATATTGTCAGATAGGGGCATCTAGGTCAAAAGATGAACAGGCCCTTGGAAATACCAGTTAGGCTGCAGACAATCTGTCTATGTGGCTAAAAGCAGAATCAAGCTCCAGCTGATTACTTTGCCATTTTGTTGCTCATGCATTTTGAGTTACAGAGAGAACAGTGAAGCTGAATGTGTGTGGAGTCAAATTGGCTAAGTAGTATGACAGAGAGGTTAATTAAGCTACTGGCGTCAAGGTCAGGAGTTGGTAATCAATTAGTCAATCAGGTACATTCAGGATTTTACTGGGGCCTCTGGGGGAACTGGTAGGTAACAGGCATGCCTTTGGCAAAGCATGTTCTTACATCAAATGTAGAGGGGCGCAAAACAGAAAGAGTACACAAAGAGAAAAAAAAATACAAAAACCAAAGGAAGTCACACAAACACAGGGAGAGTTAGAACACTCTAACCATATCGCTGAGGAGCGCTGTTATGGTGTGTCAGAGCACGGTGCCCATAGGGCCACCCTACTACCCCCTCACTACCCTACAACGCTCACTGATGCTGTATCACTGCCCCCCACACTCAGATTTTATCTGCCAGCTGCACCCGGGTGGACTTTTTCTCTGGCATACAGCGGGATATTTTGCTTAGGACCAAGCCCTTCCTAGTATTTTACAATAGCAGCCCCCTGGCCGGCGCTAGGCAGTGGGTGCAGTACAACTAGAACATTCCCTCCCAAATCTCTGCTATGAGTGGAAATGCCGACACCAGTGCACCATGGACACACTCTTTTACAAGATTGCTGTCCTGGCATGGTGACTTGCAGATAAACTAATGAAACGGGCATTTAAAAGTATCACGCTTATGTGGTTACAGTAACCAAAGATTGTTCCATAGTCTGTTATGTTGGAATCATCTGTTTAGATAACAAAGTGTTGTTACCTCAGAAAACATACAGGGTTCCATAATTACAGGCTCCAAACACACAAGAGGCCAAAGTTAAAACTTGGTGGCTGAGAAACCAGCCTGTTACGGCTCAAGTACCAATATCTTAGGTTACATGTTAACTCAGGCTGGAGACAAGTCAAGTTATACTTTCATTTAGGCGAACTTGTGCAAGCGCAGGGATGGGGAACTGTCGCAAAATCATTGTGTATTACTTCATAGCTAGTCAGTATATTCAATGCAATCAGCTCCAGGAGATTTACAACCTGGGTGTCTGGCCATTTTAAAGTGGATTTTTGTGGATTATGTGGCTGAAGATGGTGATCTGGCTATGTAGGACATTAAAAATGTAAGAAAAGTGGCAGATTAATATAATGTCCATGAACACTTTTGGGGGAAAAACATAATAACCTCAAGCTCAGTCAAAGCCCAAAGCAGAGACTTAGAGACTGGGGAAGCTTCTGAGCTGAAGCTGTTGCACATTTCAACATTGTGTGTAATTCAGTAAGTAAGAAACATTCACTCTTCTAGGCTGCATCTGCTCAGCAATCCAGCAAAATTAAACAGATAAAATTTTCTAGTTGGTTGGTGTGCTCCTACCTTGAAAGCCAGGGACCCAATGCCCCAGGCGGTCCTCCTCCCCGCAATTAGATTGCTCTCTCACCACACCAACCTGGAACCCTGGGAGAGTATAAAAACAATGCACATTACAAAACACAGCTTTCCAAAAATGCCGGTCTTTCCACTAAATTGATTATGATAAACTGGAGGTTAACTGGGAGAGAGACTTTCACAAAACAGTGACATATCATCCCAAGGGAAAAACAATAATGGTTAATGTGTATGAGCTGAAGCAGAAGAATTTGTCAATCCTGCCAGGTAATGTACTCAGCAAGTACTCGACAGGACTCTCTTTGAAGTATGGATTCAACAAGATGATGTGCTTTAGACTTCCTCTGAAAGACCAATGACTACGAACTGATGAAAATTTGTTGAAATAATTTTAACTGGCCCCGAAATTTTAAATTATAATATTATAATTATTAAGTTGAGAAATTAAATGGGTGAACAGTCTGAACTTCAGTTTGAAGTAAACAAGTCCACCAATAAATTATCAGTATTATGGAATACCCCACAAGAGAGTACTAATAGTGACACCATGTCCACACTAATGCAGATTTTAGGACAGAATATCATTGAGTAGACCACACTGGAGGGTGAGTGAAATCATCATCTCAAGATCAGATTTACATTGTCCTGTTCCCACAAGCTCTGGTGGACTTCTGTTGTGGCAAAAGTCTCATGCTGACCCTGTTAGTTTTACACTTCATTCCCAGTAATTATTCCCCACAGTGACTAAAGAACCTGGTTACTGTAGGTGCCAACATGATAAGCAATGCCTTGAGCAAATAGGTCATAATGACATAATATAATAAATCTCCCTCCATTTTTTCTCCACTAGCAACAGTAGTGAAACAACAGCAACAACAGAGTTATGCCTCCCGTTGTTAATACGAGGATGACAGGAGAAACCAGTGTTTTTCCTCGAGAATCGAGGACCCTGGTAGGGCCTCTAAGAGTCAGCATGACTTCAGAGATATTTATAGATTCCTCCAACCCAGCCTAAAGCCACATTGTTGTCTCTCATTTGATTAGTCTGCTATTGTATTAACAAGCAAAGCTGGCTTGGGGAAAAAACAAATGAGGCAGCTGTTGATCTTTTTTCAAACTACAAGATTAAACATGACAATCATTAGTGTTCCTGGGGGAAAAATTGTAAGATGTCAGAAAAAAATGTATCAAACCACAACAGAGGTA
>NC_058047.1:14257500-14360000 GCF_020085105.1 Siniperca chuatsi
CAAAAAGAGATCTACAAGGACTGAGTCTGTAAGTGAGCTCCAATCGTGTGAAAAACCTATGAGAAGAAAAATGGAGGGAAAGGGCTGAGGAAAACAATAATCCTACAGATCAAAAGTGTGCTGAGTGTTAAGTCAGACCACATGCTCTTGGATTAACAGTGGCATTGCTTGACAGTCTATGAAAAACTGCCACTGTGCAAGAGATCAAAACACATTTTTACTTCATTGAGTGGCTTATTATGGATGAACAGATTTTTGAATTATACAAAGTTTCTTTATTTAATGAGAAAAATTAAGCTGTAAATGTAATCTCTGTATTGGGGCAAACCAAGTTAAAATCAACTGAAATTTAATACAATCATACATATGGGAAATAGGTGAGGGAAATAAATATAATTCAAACAGTGTCCTCACTGCCCGATCTCAATCAAACTCACCCGAGACAGTTAATGTTCCCGTCAAACCCCACAGAGATTTAAGATGCAGTCAGACAGGGATTATCTTTGGGCTGCTAGTGCCTGGCGAATGGGGGGTACCGTGTAGGGATGCTACATATAGCAGTATTAAAAAGTACTAGAATACCTTGAAAATAGACCTTTTTTAACAAAGTGCCTAAAAAGTCCTTGAAATTCAAATGAGCCACATAACACTTTCTTATATTTTGACCAAAGTTTTGTCATCGTAATTAAATTGCTCGGAATCAGAAAAAAAAAAAAAAAAAAAAAAAAAAAAAATCGCTCAGCCTTTACTTTTTGTAAATTCTGACTCGTCACCGGCTACTTCTCCTTTCTTCCTCGCCTTGATCAGCCTTGTTACCGAAAACTAAGTATGCCAGGGAAGTGTAAATTTAATCCAGCATGTCTGGAAATTGACCTTTACAGCGATTGGCTTTTGACTGCTCTGTATTATACAGACTGCTGACTCCTCTTAACTAGTTGGTAGGGCCCGCAAGCGATCAACAACTGCTAGGCTAAAAACAAGGCTTAACTAGTCTGTTGCAGGCCACATTTTGGCCTTTGTCGTGGCTCAAAACCTGACATCCATAGAAACGTTTCGTCTCAACATGAACTGGGGCATCTGCAGATGAATTCCATACCTGATATGTTATGATCCACTAAAGTTAGACATGGATATGATATGAGATGAATAAATCCACATTTTCGTTAGCTTTGCCACCATCTTGACTGGAAAGGAGCCTGCTGTATGTTGCCGCTGTGCATCTGCGCAGCTGCCACATTGGAGAGGTCAAGATCCACTAGTAAACAAATACAATGTGCGTCCTCGATCGGTTTTCGCAATCAGCGACTAGAAAGCATTGATCCCGATTGCATATTTTTACTGAATATCGGCCGATAACGATCGGTGTCCGATCGATCTGGGCATCCCTAGTACTGTGATATCATGCTACAAGCTAATAGAGCAAATTGAATTGCTATTTATTGCTTGTTAGTGTCAAAGTGAAAGTGTATTTTCGAGTTGTTTTTTGATGCATCAACAGTGTAAGTCACATTTTCAGCAGTTGCTTCTTGCACAGCATCTCCTACAGTTTTGCAACCGCAAGTTGGACCACTGTGGGACTCTTCAACAAATGTGTGTGTGTCACTATTGTAAAGCCAGACAGATTAGTTGTCATCTGTTTGGCAGTTTTACCAGGTGTGTGAAAGGGATGTAAAATGGCTGCTTTAATATCATCTAATCTCTTGAGCTGCTCCATGATCATCATCAGGAGTAGCATTTGAAGTAGGGATCTGTCCAGAGCTTTCTGTCACAGACTACCTCTGACAGCAATTCAACACACTGAATCGTCCGAACGGCTGCTGGTAAGGATGAGCTAGAGCCAACAGTGTGGGACACACCACAAAAACTGCGAATGATGGTCTTCTATACATGTCCTGTCAGCACCTGACAACCAACAGCCAGCATCCTTTGGGTTGCAGACAGGCAAGACATTCCTGCACAAGGACCGCAGACTGCATGCAGATTTATAAGGGTATAAATTCCAAATTTTTAGGGGCCAGGCTATGCAAAGCTTTCGATCAGTGATGCCTAATATATTCATCCAATTGTACAACTCTATTCTCAGGTTTGTGTTACTGTGTTAAATTTCACAGTTGTTTCTATTTTCATTTGAAGTGTTTCATCTCACTTCCAGTGATGTGGACCGCTGGTTTGTCCTGGTCTTGTTGGAGGCAAACCACTAGACCGGCAGTATAAAGATCTGTTTCTCTATCGCGCTGCTCTGGGGCTCCCACGCCAAACAATACTGGGCTGCTGAGAGGACTTTTACCATGTCAGGATATTTCTCATCTCCACTCTGAATCAACACTGGCAGGCCTTCCATCACAGGCTGCTGTTTTACAGCTCACCTGCGAAAGGTCTGGAGGCACTGGCTCAAAGGCCCGTGGAATATTGGCACCTCACTTCTTAAACTGCTTCCAACTCTTCAGTTTGGACAAGACCTCGAGCTCTCTCACAGAGAGGAAGAAAGTTCAAAGGTGAAATGGGCGAGTTCAATTCCTTGATTCCAGGAATCCAGATGATCACAGATGTGTAACATGGACTAAGCAAGTTAAACTTGCCCCTCAATCATACTCACGACGCCAGACACAGTAACATGTTTTGTTTTTTTAAACAATTAAGAAACTCATCCAGTAGCTTACCCAAGTCAAAATTTCTACCCTTGTCCTAAGACAAGTATGACGCAAAAGCAAAGCATAAATACAGACAGTATGTCTATGCTACTTGGTCCTGGGACAGGCCTTACTGAACAAGTAACCACAATAAAAAGCATATGGACACAGATCTTAAAACAATCTGGCTAATCTCTTAGGGAGCCTTAAGGAGCCACTCAAACTAAGTGGTAGAGCTGCAGTGATTAGTCGATTAATTGATAGACGGAAAAATCAGCAACTATTTTGAAAATCGTTTGTCGTTTTTCAAGCAAAAATGCCAAATATTCTGTTTCCAGCTTCCCATTGTGAGGATTTGCCACATTTCTCTGTTTTATATCACTGTAAATTGAATATCTTAGGGACTGCCATAGAAATGGCATGTAAAAACAAATCATGTAAAGCTAAAAACTACAGTTCAAGGTAGAAAATGATCATGTGTTATTTTTCTAAAAATGCATTAATCCACACTTAATCAATTGACAAATCAAATTATTATTTCAGCTCTAGTTTTAACTGTAAAGCTTTTGAAAGACACTAGACGGTGAACATTGAAATTCAATGAATAGTCTTCTTACCGTATACACAAATTGCAAAATGTGAGGACTTTTTGACTCATCAGTTGGGCATCTCTCTGACTGCTGTGTATACACGAGTTGAGGTTATCAAAAATTATGCTAAATCATGTTAAAGTGACTCTTATTTTCCCCCCTATAAAATGATGAATAGACCAATGATTCATCATAAAGATATAGAATTCATCACAGAGATAGTATCATTTGTAACATGAGGGTTAAATTAATATAAAAAGTCTGGATATCACCTCTTAATTATGTGTGTGAGTGGGAAGAGTTTCTTCATATGGATTGTAGGAACAACAACAAAACACTGCATGTAGATACCATTCCTCTCCACTCAAAAGGTCACATTCTCATCAAAGCCACACAAACTAATTATCTCCTAAGCCTCACTGTGGCAGCATAGAAGACACATGTGCCAGCCAGCCCACTGTCTGTTAATATAGAAACAGAAAAGTGAAGAGATAATGAATAAAGCTGTCTTGAGCTGTCTGTACGACTGGTATTTGTGCTACACAAATAAACTTGAAATCGATCAGGACATTTTGAAATTGATCTGCGATAGCTATATAAAGCCCAATCCCTTGCTGATCCTTTGTTTACTGAAACCTTTTGTGGTCCGGGTATGCCAGCCATACAGCGTCACACATAAATAAATAGCAGCCAGCAGTCTAAATTAATGATATCCACGCTGACAGCATGCAGCCACAAGCAATGTTCAGCCACTCCAAGACTGAAAATAATCTCCACAAATTGAGCTAAATTAACAACAAATATAATACACAAGTATTCACAAAAGCATTAATTCCATTTGCTATTACACACTTAAACCATCCCAACTGTTTTTGGAAGTTGAATTTGCATCATCTGTGTGTGATTAAGGTGTGACAAGTGATTTTAGACACCTGTGTCTGGAAGGCCTGATTGCTGGTAAGTCCATGATCTGGACAAATATACTCCATGAAGACAAGCAATTTACTCCCCGATTGATTGGACTAGCCACAATAACTTTCTCAAACAGTTTTGATGCTACTCTACTAATTTTTTTTTTCTCTCTTTGCTGGCTATCTTTGACCTCTACATGCACTCATGCAGTTGTGTAATGCAGCACATAATAAATACAATCAAACAAGGGTATAGTCTTTATATGCGAAGGAGCTATTTGTTTTGTATAAAAAGGTACTTCAATTACACATCCACATTCACTGAAGTTCTGACAACTGTTTTTAAATGGGTGTATGATGAAATTCAGTTTTGCAGGCTATTGGTGAGTTCATTAAGCTGGCTAGTTTGGCTTGTGTGCAGTATATCGTTGTTACTGGAGACCCAACCATAAAGACAGGTGATTAAGAGGAATGAGGCAATGTTAGCAGAAAGGAGGTGTGTTGGTCAAATGGTTTATAGCTTCAACAGTGGCATTCATTATCGTATTAAAATGACTGCCTACACTCAATGAAAAGTCACTCATTATTTTTAGCAACCACCCCCAACGAAAGAAGTCTAAAGCCAATTAAGGGCCAAAGAAACAATCTTACAATCACATATATGTCATGTGTAACTGTCATGGGTCTACAGTATAACAGGGTATAGGTTTTCATTGATTTTAGGCTAGGTTCTTATCTTTCACTAGCACATGACATTCGCTAGCGATAGATGTCCAATTGCTGACCATGAATCATGGCTACAAGCCCAAGGCAGCCAGGGAGGTGCTTCATCGGGGAAGACATCGCCGGACGTTGGCTAGCTGGCTAACGTTAGCAAAGCTTCATTGTTAGCCAGCTCCGTAATGACTAGCTTAATAACAACGACCATGTGTCTTCCGCTGGTGATCTTGCTTTCGGTTTCAGATATTGTCGGAGCGAAATGGCGTTTCAATACCAATCCCGACCAGTTTTCCAAACACGCATCAGCGAGCTAACGTTAGCTTTAGCACCGCTAGGTAGCAACTGACACATGGGTGATGATGACAGCGTTGGAGGCAAACCGCAAAGATATAAGATATAACTCACTCACCCAGAACCACCTGGATACTCTGAAGATCACCTTCGAGTCATAGTGAGACGAGAGTAGCTGTTATCTGAAGGAAAACGTCGTTGAAGAGAAAAATGGACTAAGTAATAAAAAAAATGTTGTCGCAACAGACAGGCAGAGTGGATTGTTGCTGTGTTGACAGCTCAATGGGACAGACTGAGTACTACAGCAGTAGTGAACTGGCCTGAACTGGCTGTCTGACGGCAGGAAGTGACATGGTCTGACTTCACGGGAGGACTAGCAAGGTGAATAACGCGGCCGTCACCGTAAAGTAACAGGCCTATTATTACAGCTATAACAGGCTCATTCACTCGCATGTGTCACAGCTTTGACTGACCACAAAATGGCAAATTATGGTGAGGTAATGGCCCGTTCTTAGTAATCGCTCAGTATGATGCCGGGACAAAAATAGTACATTATAAGGAAGTTCTGCTTTGTAATGGTGTATTTCGATTTTAATCGAAGTTAATCAAGAACAAATGATTAAGAAAGTTGTCATCATCAAGGCTGGAAGTAGGCAACACCTCCAGGGCCCCAGACTTCTAGTGGCCCCAAAAGCCCCAAGTTCACTGCATGTCAATTAGTTTTTGGTAATTAAGTTAATGTAATGATTAATACATTTGCACCACTAAAGTACAATATCACCTTAGGCTGGTCCTGAATTGTTAGTTGATCATGTGGCCCTGTCTTGTAGAGGGACCCTGTGTCAAATTTTTAAGACATTTAGTATTTTAGTTAATATTGTGCTCACATGGTGTATATTACTACATAAAGTAGTGTTTAATCAAATTACCATAGCCTAATTTACACATAAAGGACCTGGGACCAGGAAGTATTCTTCTGGACCTTGACCTTAAGCAAATAATGACGATGTTATGTATAACCTGCTGTGTAGGCCTAGTTCGTACACAATGCACAGAGAGCAGGAGGTGTGGGGGGTCAGTAGAGGGCCTAACAGGTTCATCCAACCATGGTCATTAAGCAAATATGCAAAAAAAAAATAGGTACATCCTTAGCCGCTATTCATCAAATGGTCTCTCCAGTGTTTTAGTATTGCTCCTCCATAAAGCTGAGTGACTTGCAAGAGACAGAGTAAACAAAAAGTGGTGAAAATCGAAGCAGCAGAGGCAAAAATATTCATGCTTCGCGAACACTAGCTCCTACATTTCCCACAATGCAATCAAAAGTGCCTGGTGCCCACAGGTTTTAAACTCCATGTCCCCAGTTTGTAATGCAGACTTTCTGTAAGAAATTCAAAGTCTCATGGCCAAGTTGAGACATTATACAACTGTTTTCGACTGTTACAACCTGTCACAAAGAAAACTTGTCTTTGTGTCAAATCAGTTTCACAAAGTTCTTGCACAACTCATTATTATATAATCTTTTATTCAGAGTTATTCAATAACAACTAGGTATTCATTAATCAGCATTCAGTTTCTGATTTATTCCTCACCCATGGTCACTGCAACTATTCAGGAATTTGTGTTACTCCTGAACAATTTCCCCTCTCCCTCCTCCCCTTCTGGCCAACATGCAAGGTGAAGAAAATGTGCTGCAGGCTCAAATCATCCAGCATCTTCCATGTCCTCTGCAGTGGAGCGATCACTGACGTACGGGCCAAGAAAAACAGAAAGGCCTGTTCCCCACTGCTGCTTCAGATGTGCTAATCCGTGCTCTTCATCACTTCTGCAAACAGAATTCCACCTTTTTATATGGGACACAGTTTGTTTTCCTTTGGCCCAGTCTCAGAAGGGACATAGATGAGGCCCAGAGATGGAGCAATGCTAGCTCAGCATTCATCATGACATCAGACGGCATGAATGTAGTACAAACATATTCTTTTCTTTAGTTTGTTGGATCTGTTAGGAAACTCAGATGAAAAACAGCAACTTGTGTTTTGATCTATTATCGAGATGGTTGACAGTTTAAGTTCTCAGCAGGTGTACAACAACTAAACACATAAACCTGTTGCAAAAATAATGCCCCCAGTAAAGTTGAGGAGACATATTTTACAATATGAGCTCCAGTTAAACTGCCACTATGTGTGTAATGATTGATCTTATTCAGCATCTCAGATTTCAGGCCTCTTTACCAAGCTGTTCACATGGGATACACTTCTATCCATCAGCAACATTAGATTGGCCTAAACAGCAAGAAGCACTGGATGGCTTTTCATTGTGGGTTCATTAGTCACATCCCAAATGTATTAAAGACAAACAGTTACAGAAATTAATCTTTTTTATATATATATATATATATATATATATATATATATATATATATGACTGAATTAAAGATGTCAAATGATTTCCACTATCAGTAGGGCTGGACAATATGGTTGAAAATATCACAATATAAATAGGGATTACATGACAAATGTATGTAAAATAACTTAAAAAATAAACAGATGTTGAAAGCAATTCATTTTTTTCTCCAGTGTTATGCACTACCTGACACTGAATTCTTCATGTGTGTCCAAAAAAAACTTAGATTAAAGCTTGCCCAGAATCATAAATTGAATTGTTAACAGAAATTGGTAGAGCAGTGACATAAGATCATATCATCTCTTGGTAATATTCAATTAACATTATTGATTTATCTCCCAGCCATGTTTACAGGCCAAACAAGGTGTTAAGTTACATTCATTTCTACTGCAGCAATTGCTTTGTTACACTTCATTAGTTGTTTCCCAGTCATTTGTCTCCAACAGACATGTCACTTGAGGACATGTAATAGGGAGGAGTAAAATGTGCTTCATAACTTTGCTTTAATCTGTGTATTGTTACGTTATCAGGTTTTAGGAAGTCCCTTCAGTTAAAAATGTCCTGGTCTGTTGCTCCAGCATCAACGTCTAAAGCCACGGAGCAGCCAGATGGACAGAGGTCGGAGGGATGATGGAGAGGACGGAGGGGCCCTGGCCGTCTAGTCTGGTGCTTATCTGCTCCGCTGGGCTTTTTCCCAGTCCAGCCCTGATAACCCGGGTCGACTAGCAAAATACAGGATATGACCCGATAACCTTGCATGGCAGCAGGGGTGCAATATTGTTTTATTAGGGGAGGTCTTTTCTGTAAACCTTCCTAACAGTTCTCAGAGGGCTTGATGAATGCATTCAGGACAGAGTTTTGATAGCAGCTGTAGTTGTTGCTCTGCTCTGACAAATAGCCATAAATTAGAGACAAAGCTGCATAATGCAACATCACCAAGCAAAAGACCTGCAATTTATCATTTTACCAACACTGGCCAGTTGAGGTGATGAGAAAGATGCAGTATATTACACACACACACACACACACACACACTAAACTGTAGAACAAGACAGATAACAGGTCAGTGTTAACACTTTTTATTACCCCTCAAATTAATGCACCAGATGTGTATCACATTACTAACTGAGAGCGACATTTCTTTGTCATTTTGCTAAGCTTGCAGAAGAGACACTCTCACCCTCTTCTGTACCAGAATGAGCTTTCTGTGGGAGTCCAGATATGGCACAGGTGCAGATGTTAAAGGGTTTGGGGTTTGTTGGCCACATTTGCACAGGAAACTCATCCCCCTCCTGTTTTGCTGTTTGTTCATTCCACTGGGAATTTGCCTCTTCGAAATCCCACTGGAAAATATGACAGGTCAAGATATTATAATGCAGAATTATAGCTGAAGGATTACAGTATGTCATTCTACAATACTTATATCTAAGAGTCATACCTTAGTAGCTAATTAATCGTCCCTGTAGCTATTCACTTATTCTATTATGTGTCTTGGGAGACAATTTAGAAATTATTGTTCTATAAAAGAAGATGTTAAGGCCTCAAGAGGGGTATGTTTTGCTCAACTGACAGACATCCTATAGTGGTTGCCATTTGCTCACACCACCTCAACTCTATCCAGGCTGCAAATACTCTTCATCTTGCCGAATCATTTCTAAAAAAAAAAAAAAAAAAAAAAAAAAAAGGCACAAATATGTTATTACTACTTACTTTTTCTGAGGCCTTGATCCTTATTCCATTTAACACTGGTTATTTGTAATGTTTGAGATCCTGAAATGAAGGTAAATTTTACTGTCTTATGACTGAGGTGTGAGAGAATAAACTAAATGCAAAAGGTTTAGACTTGTTCACACAGAGTTAAGTCCTGTCCAGCAGGCATCACACAAAAGACCATAAACATCTCCCAAAATAGCAGAGGGTAACACTGGCCCCCTATAGTCAAGGCAACCATTTTGCACTACTTCCTAGGCAGACAGGCCCAACCCAGTGCTGGTCTTTAATCAAAGATCCTTTACAACAGAACAATTGGGCCACAAGACAAATCTCGACAATTCCACCCCTAAATGCACCCCCCACCCCTCCCCTCCACAGTCTCACCCCAGCGAGCAACCAGCACTCAGCAGAAATGTGCAAGAAACACACAGCACAATAGACAATTCAAGCTGCTGGCTGCAGTGAGCTCGGACTGCTCAGTTTATGCAGGCAGCAAACAGTCCTCCAAAATGTTGTGTGGTTTTATCATGATCAGGGATTATGGTGATGTCATGTAAAGCCGACAAAAATTAAATTCATGTTAAATGTAAATACATTTTCTTTTTAAATTGTTCAACAGAACTACGATCTCCACCTTTCCTCAGCTTGCTTTGAAATATTTTACAGTTGAATAACCTCTGGGTTTAATGTAGTGGAAAAGCTTTGCAAAAATATAAAAAAAATAAATAAAGTGACAGTTTTCAATGAGCAGTCTTGAACTCATCTGGAGTTTAAACATTAGACACTTTGCCAACTTGTATGGAAACCATCTTTCCATTAAATCACCAAGTAAACAGCTTTTGTTAATTCTAACTGAAAACGTGGAAAACGTACGAGGGAGGGAGGAACTAACCTATGAATTTACCTGCTGTTGTCTTTGTTTAGAAAGACTACACATTTGTTCAGTGCTGACCAGCAAAGATTAGCTGTTATTGTCAGGAGTTTACAGATTTGGTCTTACAGACTCGCAGACTAATCTGAGCTGCCCCCAAAACACTGAATATTTGGACGCTAACCTCTACCAACCAATCAGAGTTGAGATAAGAGTTTTCAGACAGCCAAATAAAGTTGTATGCTTTCCCACATTCAACATGTACACACATACTGTGAATACTGTGTTGAAGCCTTCTTACGTCTAACACCAACTGTGCTAAGGGCATTCACATCATTTGCTTTTTCCTGTTTGGTGAACAGTATCAGGCTGCAATTGTTTGTGTGCACACCATTTGCCTTTGTTTCTGATTAAATTACATCCTCTATAGCTTGGGTTTCTACAGCAGCACAGTAAGGGAGTTTCTCTTGTGGCTGTGAGCGTCTGGGCCTGAAAAGGAAAAAGCTTGTAATTTCATTCTCCCTGCAAACTCAAACTATGTAATTATAAATGTGACCTGTCCATGAAGCAAGATTAGTTTTTGCTACGTAGCCAATATTTAACTCTGGGCACAATTGTACATTGCAGAATTAAGCCACATTCCCCTTTACTAAGTCACCACTTAAGGGAGCAGTGTGTAGGATTTAGTGGCATCTAGCAGTGAAATTGCAGTTTGTAACCATTTGAATACCACCAGTGTTTGGTTTGTCAATTTTGGGCTACTGTAGAAACATGGCGGTGCGACCTCTGTGGAAGGGGACCCACTCCCTCTGTAGCTATAAAACGGCTCACTAATATATTTCTGCTAATAGCTCCCCCTAAATGTTACACACTGGTTCTTTAAAATACAAACCCTGTTTCTCATGCTGCTGACATTCTCTCCATACACTTGTACCCACAAACCCGCATGCACACACAGGTCTCTATAAAAGTTTGACTCATCAATCCTGCAAAAATATGTTGACTGATTCTGTCTTCTTACAAGAATCTCTGATGACTGTCTGACTTACTTCCCTCAGAGTCACATGTGAAAAGCACAAAGCTAGGTCTACAGCAGTTCAAACCCTGTCCTGAGTGCTACTTCTTCTTCATTAGATTTTCATTTTGCTAATAATAACTGTTAACATTGAAATGTGAGGAACTGAATCTCATCTAATCTCACATGAACAGACATACATACATACAGAAGTATATAGATCTAGAGATACTTGTAGTAGGTTTGGCTCAAATATGGACAGAAGACCAAATAGTTCTGTTTTAAAACCTTTAAGTAGGGGTGATGAGTCATTCAAGAAATTGCAATGTCATTGAAAGTCTGTCAGCATATCCACAACAGCAATTTCAACTAAACACTCTCCATGTGTGTATTTTTATCATTAAGGCACAGAATCACATCTAGCTCTGTGAGACTGCGGGGCATCCAATTTTACTTAAGTTTATTACTTCCAGGGAAACACACAAAGTCATCAGCAGCAAATCCCTTCAGTTACTCAAACAGTTATCATTCTCGACTTTCATCTCTTCATGAACTTCAGTGTTGTGTTGTGCAGGGGAAAACCTGTTATATAAGCCCATAAAAAAGGCAATAAATGTAACATATTCAGGTCATTACACAAGGTGATATAAAACAGGTTAAAAAGCAGTCAGACACCCTGATATATTCATTCACACCTTCACAGTAGTCATGCACCACCCATTATGTCAACATGCTATCATCACCTAGTGGCACACTATGAGAAGTACACTTCATAGCATTATTTATTGACAGACTAGTCTGAGATCACTGTTCATTTGATACATTTTTTCAGTATCCACAATTGCAAAAAAGGCAAAGCTATTCCTGAAAATATAGTAATGATTGCAGAATACATATCTATGCAACATTGATACTTTAATTTTTTTAACACAATTTCAAGACAAGAAATAAGTAGGAAACAGAAAGTAGATATTTGAGGTATTCAGATGAGTCAATATTGCTACACTGCTGATTGATATCAAATAAAGGTGAAATATTACTTCCAGGTTATTACTGGCTAAACATTAAATCAGAGGGTTTAATAGGATTGTTTAAAAAAAAAAAAAAAAAACAATGACAACATTTTTTGTTGAGTTGCAGACTACAGTATCAGTATTTTGAAACATTTATTAAAAAAGGATTTTACTTAAAGGTCCAGTTTGTAGAATTTAGTGGCATCTAGTGGTGAAACTGCAATTTGCAACCATTTAAATACCGCTCGCCTCACCCTCACATTCCAAGTGTGTAGGAGAACCTATGGTGGCCGCGAAACATGTGAAAAAAGCAAAAGGCCCCATCTAGAGCCAGTGTTTGGTTTGTCTGTTCTGAGCTTCTGTAGAAACATGGCGTTCTCCATTCAAGGGGACCCACTCCCTCTATAGATAAAAACGACTTATTCTTTAAAAAAAGAGCTATAAAACAACGATTCTTATTTTCAGGTGATTAAACACTAATTGAAAACATACTTAAATATTATATTCAATTTCTGCCAATAGCTCCTCCTAAATGTTACACACTGGTCTTTTAAGTGTCCAACCCACCTCCAGATCAGAACTCTCTAGTGAAGAGTCATAGGATGTATCTGAGGAGCAGAAACTGTCCACTCGCACCATCCTGTTGAGAGGCTGGTCCTCCACCTCCTCCTTGGACAACGTCACCTCCTTAAGGCATATCTGCAAAAACAACAAAATACCCATACATATTCCACTGCTAGGATGACCACTTAGACACACAGAAAATATGCAGTGAAGATTTCATATCAAGAGTGCATTTATGTTGTTCTGATAGATTCTTTGCTTACTTTTCTTACAGGTTGAACACTGACATCCATATAGCGGCCCATCTCAGTCATCTTCTGGACATGTTTTGTCTTTGAAGAAAAAAGGTTGAATAGTACAATGTTCAAACCAAGACATTAGTGAAAAAGCATTAGCAGCATTCATTTTATGAAAATGACTCAAATCTTGCAGAGGAATGCCTGCATACCATCTTCTTTTTACTTTTAGTAGAGTGTGTGGCATAGTAAGTAAAAAAATTCCTATACTGTCAAATTTAGAGCTTTATTTACTCAGGGAGTCTCACTGAGATCAAGATCTTTTAATTAAACATTAAGAAATGCCAGCCGTAATCTTGTCCATGCAATAAATGTTGCAAAATAGTCCTGTACGGTTCCTAGAGTTTAGGAAAACAAATAGGATGTAAAAAACATGCTTACTTTTGTTTGTGCTGATGAGTGAACTTGCTGTTTTCTCTGTCTCTTCATGACAGCGTTTTCCTCAGTGGGGATGTGCGAGCCACCTAAAAGGCTCTCTGTGTCTGGAGAAAAACTGGTAAGCTTCCATCTGGTTCCTCTCTTGCACCAATGGATGACCAGAATCTGACGTTCTTGGATTAAAGATCAACAGTACAATTTACATACATTTAAAAGCAGTTCAAGACATTATTTAAATCCAAAATTATACTGCACGTTATTTCCCAGGGATCAAACATTGTGGGTAGTATTGTCCTTCTCTTGTATTTTACATTGATGACATTTGGGTTTCTGTTTGTGGTGCTCTCTCTTTCTGTTCAGTCATGGTGTCTCGCTGCTGCAGCTTCTATAAATCTAAAAAACAAACCCCTGAGAATTTTTCCTCAGGAAAAAGCTACCAGAGAGAGTTTAGATCATGAAAAAGCTTTCATAGGCTGAATCAACATTGTGTTATAAATGATACCAGGGACCATCTCCAGTCCAATGCCCTGGTTAAGGGCTTTGGCACGAGTTTTATTGTGGTGTTAGGGAGTTGAAGCCCTGAGCTTGACAGAGTGAGTAAGATGCAGTCACACCACGCTATATAAAGGATACAAGAAGGTCTAGGGTGACACAGCATATTGCTGACAGCAGCCACGGCATGACTCTTAAAAGAAACCCAAACTGAGTGGCGTAGAGGAGTATGGCAGCAGCATAGAGGGCGCCAGCCAACGAGCACAGCAGTCCAGAGAACATGTAGGCCCAGGTCAACATCTGTCCTCTGCACTAAAAAGGGAAAAAGTAAATGTCGTTCCCTTAAAAAGCAATTTAACACTGAAAAGGATTTTTGGGAAAGCTATAAGAAGTGGTTCTGACACAAAAATGCACTGTTTGTCACTTACTGCTCTGCAGAGTGCAGGGAACCTGGAGGTACAGGCGATGACAAAGGACAGCAGGCCAAGTATGTAACCCAGGATTTCAGTGTTGTCCTGTAAGAAGAACAAGCTGTTATAATGTTATAATGTCAGATACAATACGAGGTAAGGACATTCAGTCTAAATAGACTTGATTGAAGAACATGAATATCCATCCACACTGCAGAAATTGAAGATGCTGTGAATATATAAGCTGCTTTTAAAACTACAGAGCACCACATGAGAAAAACAAAAACAAATTTAATATACTGGCAGATTATTTCAGTTCATGCCACTTATCACTACACATGAAATGTAAATGTATTTGTCTATGGAACTACACCAAGTCATATCATTAAAAAAAGGACTACAACTAGCCACAGTGGTGGTGTGTGCTTACTTGGAGAGTGAAGTGCAGCAGTCTCCTCCTGCTGAGAGGTCTGTCTGCTGGGTGGTGGGTGACCCTGGACTTCAGAAAACCTCCTGCAACCACCATCAGCACACACACTGCAAGGAGGTGCTGCCTCCTCCGCCCCCTCATCATCCTCAGCCTCCTTTCTGAGGGAGAACACACACACACACGGGGAGATTTTTGCACTTGGAAACAGTTGTAACACATCACCTATTCATTTGTTTGGTTATCTGTAGAGCGTCTCTGATAAGTCTCCTTTCTGTTTTGACTAAAGGGTTTGGCCAGTCGGTTGCTAATACTAAAACACCTGTGCTACCTTTCTCCACTTTGTTTGAACATTGTACAGTTGGTTAGATTGTCTGAGAATGATAAGGTTTGAACTTACCTGCCTTCGAGTTCCAGCACAGGAGCACAGGGAAGCAGCAAGAAATAAAATGGACAGCATCCATAGCAGCAGCAAAGGCACCCATTAAAATCTACAGAGGAGGGAGCAGATATAAGTTATTATTACTGCCTGCAAAAGATGACAAGTACCATGATTACAACTATGTTACCTGAATATGCAACTGTCTGGACAGAATAGCTCCAATTGTGCTGCACATGTTACCAAGGAGGCTGTAGATGAATGTGATGGTTTCTCCCGGATACACTCCCCGATATCTGCACCTCTGATACACGAGCCTTAAACAGTGAACACGGGGTTCAATGATAGAACCTTTTCAAATATTTACCGTGAATAAATGCTGAATCCAGAACTACTTACAGAAAGCACGAGAGCAGTAAAAGCAGCGCAGACAGAGAGCTGAGACCGAT
This sequence comes from Siniperca chuatsi, assembly GCF_020085105.1. NCBI lineage: Eukaryota > Metazoa > Chordata > Actinopteri > Centrarchiformes > Sinipercidae > Siniperca > Siniperca chuatsi. The sequence goes on from NC_058047.1 coordinate 14,273,050, forward strand.
GGGGACGCAAAGTTTGTCTGCGTCATGGGAGAAACAGGTAACGACTGAATCGACGCAAAATGAAACCAGACTGGAGACAAAAGTGTTGGGATTTCCGTCTGTCAATGCACGTTCCCCCATATTAATTGCAAATATGTTTACATTTCGTGTTACTAGAAAAAAAAAACTATTCCATGCAGCCGACGTGCAAACACGCGCGTCGAACGCACAAGAGCATAATGGTAACGAGCCTGATTATTTTAGGGAGGAGCTCACCTGTGATGCACCTGAAATACGTTATGTTGAAATTAACTATAGAGGTCTCACTTTTGAAGGGTTTGAAACTAACGCTTCCATTCATACAAAGTCAAAACAAATGTTCTGTTTTATCATGTAGTTGGAGATCAACCTGTGACATTTGCATCCAATGTTCAGGATCATGGCCCTTTAAATATTATTAATTGACATAGATCTTTGTTTGACATGATGTGACCGACGTGACCTGATAACTGTGGTGTGAAGTGTCTTGGGTTAAAGCTCTTGAATTGTTTTTGTCTCTGATTATAAATCAACACTGCCAACTTCATTATTGCTAGTCTGGGTGCTAAATTTCCCCTAAACAGAAAGGTCTAAACAAAAATCAACAAAAGGACAACATTCAGATAAAATCTAGATGTTTTAATGCCACACCTCTTATTTTTAATCAAAGCTATATATACATCTTCTGCACGCCTTCAGATTTCGTGAGTTTTGGTGAATTTAGCTTTATTTAGTTGAAAACATATGGGTGACCCTTTTCACATTACACTCATTTCATTAGATGTTGATATTAAAATACAGATTAATGTAAGTTTTTATGCTCCTAAACTGCAGCAAATAAAGCTTTTAAAGAAATGAATTCCTATATGAATGCATATGCCCATGTGGATTTCTAATTATTTGATGTGATTTGAATTTTCCAAAAACATTTGCGAGTACACATTATTCTTTTTTCTTTTCCACCTTTGCACTGTGTAGCATTAACCAACGATAGCATCGTGGAAATAGAGTGAAGAAGTGACACACCAACATGAAAACATTCAATTTATTTCATAATCTGGTTTGGTTACATTAATCACAACTGTATATGGATAAAAGCAGTGTCCAACATACAGTCATTATCTGGTTAATGAATACTTTGTAATGTATCTTTTGAAATGGCTTCAAAATACCTTAAAATAAATCCTTTTCAATGTTTTATAAAAATCACACCCTCTGGATGTTGAGTCCATTTCGAACACTGTGGTGAGATCTGACCAGTAGAAACTGGTGATCCAGTTGATGGAATGCATTGCACCAATATGATTTTCTGACAGATTATGCACCTCATTTGTTAATTTCAAGACAGTCTGACCTTTCCATACTTACAGGATTAAGGGGCCTGAATCTACCTACAGATACTGCTCAGCATTAATTCCTTTGGAATCACATGTGGCTTCAGGGGTTTTCTATTCCTGCTGAAATGATCTGTAATTAAAAGTTCTTTGATTTCAGATCATCCTCAGGCATCCAGATGCTTGTTAAGACGGCGTACTTTCTCCTTCTTGTTCTTGTTGCCGTGTTTTTTCCATGGTTTTCCCACCACCACCTCTGATCCAGCTTTTACTAGGCCGACGGGTCCACTGCCTGGTTTGTAGCCCATGACAGACTGAACCCCCTTGGAGAGCGCCCGCACATTCTCCTGAAGACAGAGATCCCATCAATAGTCATTTCATTTCACAATCAACAGCCATTTTTCTTACTAATAAGAAGACAGTAGATGTATCGTACCTGATGGAAGAAGTTCTTGTCAACCACATTTTCAATTCTCCTGATTTTGTGTTTGTTTGTTGTTGCGGAGAGGTCACAGCTGTCTGAGTCTCTATTCAGGAACTTGTTGTGCTGCGGCTGAAAGTCTTCAGCATTAATATGTGGAGGAGGATGGCAGTACAGAAGCTTGCCCTGTAAGGAGTCAATAATTTTAGTAGGGAGAGGATGTTCTATTCAGAATGCACACATTTTAAGTTAATGTATGGATGGTATAGAAACAATTGGTCAAATTAAAAAAAAACTAAGTCAACATTTCTCATACTTAGTCAACGATTATGTGATACAAAACAATTTCATAGAACAGCTACTCCAATATGGAGCTATAAGGCCAAAGGTCCCCAATGTCCTTTTAAATGTAAAGCAGGTATTGTAGGTTAAAGCTGCAGGTGAACTTAACAGATTGTGGCAACTAGTAGATTAAAATAACTTATTTTGTTTATTTATTTAATCAGAGAGAGGTGTTACATATTGACTTTACAGAGACTGTCTACACATTTTGGTACTCAATGGATGGTTCCTTCTGCCCTATTCAACCTTACCCTCCTACTATACATAAGTAGGCAAAACCAACAACAAAATGTACTAACTATAGTTTTTCAATTCTGATTTGGGTCTGGCACTTACGTTTACATAATCCTTCAGAATGTACCGGGCTGATCTGGACTGATCGGGCTGGCCGTGCGACGTCATAAAGCCTCTCATGTCTGAAATAGATGATAAACTTTATACAGCTCTTATCTAATAGCACAGTTTACACAATGCTTTAAAAACACAAAAATAGTTAAATAAGCAGATATAAAAAGACCACATTCAAGAGAAACTAGATTGAAAGAAAAAGAAACATGAAGTGGGCAAATACTACATAAAACCAAGTCTATAAAAATATTAACTGATATAAAAGATGAGGTTCACTCTCACAGCATGGCATTTTTTGGCCTATTGTTAATTTATTCTCTATAGAAACATTATAAATGTCCGGTATTCTCACATCCATAAGCCATCAGCAGCTCCTCATAGGTGGGGATCCTGTCAGGGTCTTCATCTTCTCGTGGTCGGATGATGTTGATGCCGTAGGTGCCTTCTAGCACATGCCGAGGGATCGTCTGACATATGTGACAAATCTGTTAAGGACTTAACTAAGATCAGCATCCGAGAAATTCTTAAAGTTGGAGGTGCTGTGAGCTTCATGGTGTTCAAATACAAGATTCTAGGTATAACATTTTTAACATCAACATATCCCAAAGTTAAAAGATGGGTTTGGTGTGATTACAGTTAGCGTAAAGTGTTCACTGTCAGAATACTTACTATCAATACACCTCATACTCCAGACAACAACCTATATCTTGTATTTTTAGGCATTAAGACCACATTTCCTATAAACCCCCTTGGTTCCTGCTACAGAAGATTTCGGCTTCTCCACAGGCCTTTAACTAAATTACCTACGTCCCACTGTGAGAAATTCTACTTTCTCAAAATGCATGTTATAATGACTTTGTAATTTTCAATAATTTACAGCTTGAACAAATCTGATATACATTGAAAGGCTCTTCCAAGAAATATAAAAAGATGTGGGGGCCTTTCTTAGCCTATGCAGAGAAAATTACTTTCCCAGTTAACACAGAATAAGATCCCATTTTACCTTTTTTACTTATTAATCTTATTTATTTATTTTTAATTCTGACCTGAAGGGTGAGGATATTATGTTTACTGCAATATGTTAAATATGACCAAGCTGACTGTTGGTGGTGGTGTTGTTTTTTACTGCACTACTATAACATGACCCTGTCACTCACAAGCGCTTTAACATTATTGTCATTATTTGTGTATAATTTTTTTTTTTTTTAAATCAATAAACAAAGTTCATTTAAACACTTAGAAAAATCACAACCCTACACATAGCACCTTAAACGGTCATCAATACTTCTTTCCTATAAAAAAGCTGCTGCTGGATTCTGCAGGTGCTGTGCAAAAAAAAATCTTACAAAGGATATAAGGGAGACTGCAGGAACGTGATCTCTCATCTGGTCAATGGGCAGGATCCCAGAGCAGATCATCTCAGCTTTGGTTGAAACAAAGGAGGGCATGACCAGACCAGGGCAGTCACAGAGGCACAGGCCTGGCTCCACATACAGAGTCTGTGATACGTGTCAAGAAAAGGCAAGAAAAACGATCACACCTTAGGCTTTCTGTTGATGGAATGAATGACCTGAATTCATAACGAGAGGTTTTTTAGAGAAGTCCTGTACCTGAAAGTGCTTAGTGTGTCCGGGAGTGGCTGAAACAGACACCTTCTTGTTCCTTAGGATAGTGTTGATGGTGGAACTCTTTCCCACATTAGGATACCCAACCTGTTGAATTCATACGCGATAAAAAGTTGGAATTGCTTTACAATCACTCAAAACAGATGATAGTCCTTGTGGAAAGTGTAGAGCCCCATTAACCCATACGTTTTTCTAGCAATTTTCCCTGTCATAACGGGTCAAAACAGGAGCCAGAGTCAATTTTCCATGCAAAACACTCAGGACATTTAGTAAGAACAAATGCAAAAAACATTCCTGGGGACGTATGCAATAGATTGCAATGTTCTTACTCTACACAGTATATGCCAAGTGCAAATGAGCACTAAATCAGAAAACTTTCTTTTGCGGTAGAGTGTATAGTGTTAACTTTTTACCTACCAGTCCCACTGTCAGTTGTCCGTCTTTCCACCTGGGCCCGTTGTGAACAGCCTTAAACATGTCCAGCAGCTCATCCTTATGCAGCAGACGGCTGGAGTTGTAGAAGGAGGATTTACTGGATGAACCAGCAGTCCCTTCCTCTTCTTCACCCTCTGAGCAGGTGTGCCAGTCCTCCTCTTCTACAGTTATCATTTCCTGCTGCTCTTCCTCTGTACCACTCTCTTCTCCCTCTTCATCCTCCTCCTCCTCTGCCTTCATCTCCTCCTCTCCATCTGCCCATTTTTGGGTCACGTCTTCATTGTCTGGCTGTCCTTCCTCTTCTGGGTCACTCTCTCCACACTCTTGATCCTCCACTTCCATGCCCTGTGAGAAGAGAGGGTTTGCACTTGGATACTGGGTTTAAAGGCAGCAGCAAGTCTGAAGATGCTAAAGAGCAAGACTATTCACGATCATTTCTCTGAAACAAAGAAACTACAAACTGATAACATCCATCTCCCCATGATGAGAGAATGTGGAAATACACAGTTATCTGCTCCCAAGAAATAAATGCATTAACACATACATAGGTAATGTTAAGAGTTAGGGCTGCTCGATTATGGCAAAAATCATAATCACGATTATTTTGGTCAATATTGAGATCATGATTATTCAACACAATTTATAGGGCTGATCTGAATGCTTCGAAGCATCTACAGTTGCCATGGTAATCAAAGTCCAAATCAGCATCAGGGTTTTTTTTTATTCAAAAAATCCCAAATAGCCAATGAAATAAGAAATAGTAATCCAAACGGCTTCTTAGAATGCAAGAGGATGACAGAAACGCAGTGCTTCCCCTAAGTTGACTGCTTGGGGGGAGGGGGCTCTAATTTATGCAGTGTAAAATGCCATAGGCTTAAGCTAATGAACCTTGACAGTTAAATGCTGAGAGTGAGTTTGGGCTTTTACGGAGGGGCAAAAGCGCACTGCTATAAAGGAAAGGGGTGCGCTGGATTTAAAACACAAGACATAACAAGAGCATCACTGTGAAACTGAATGCAGCACAATAATCGTTTTATGTCGATTATCTTGTTTTCATAATCATTGGAAGGCAAAATAATTGAAAATGAAACCTGATTAATTGCCCAGCCCTATTCAGAGTACAGCTTCTCAAACCTCCCTGTCCTCACCTTTTCCTCTGCATCCAGTCTGTCGCTCTCAGCCAGGGCAGACCAGAAAACTGCCCTCAGCCCCTCTTTCTGGAAGTGTCTGGCCCAGACTCGCCTTTGCTCCCTGGTCAGCAGGTCTGCCTTATTCACCAACAGCATGTTCACCTTATGCTCTGACACTTCCTTTACATACAACTCCTGGCAGCACACAACAGAAAAATTATACAGAATAAAATAGAAGTGAAACGTTCAGTTCACCTTTATACAATATTTCTGCTGGTTACAGGCAGTTTGATTATTTTTTATTTAATTAGATTATGCTAATTATTTAAAATGAACTACAGTAAGTATAAATGTTAGATAAATCTTTGAGGAAAAAAAACTCAAGATGAAAGATAACAGCACAAAAGAAAGCAAAACGCTACAAGAGAACAAACAGTATAAATGTGACAGAAAACATTTAGAATATGTATGTGTATCCAAATGCAGGAATAACTGTCATTGAAAAACATTGGAAGGTGTAGTCAAAGTTTAGTTACATCCACCTTAAGCAGTGCACACACCTTCCCTTTCCCGCTAAAGCAACTCTGCTTACTTACCAGGTCGGGACATCTGAACAGCAAAGGATTTCTGGCATCAACAATTTGAACGACGACGTCACTACAGGAAAACACAACAACAGTTTTGCCTTAAGTACTACATAAGAAGAACACATTCCTGATTAAAGGCAGGTATGAGCTGACAGGTGTATACAGCTTTAGTGTTTACCTCCTCTCGATCACTCTCCACAGTTGTCTCCAGAACTCCAGGTTCCTCTCAAATGGGGTGAGAATTAACTTCTGCTCCTCTTCTAGCCTTTAAAAGGTAACACTAGCAGTTAGATGGCTGACACTGATAATTCTACACTGATGTAACATAAACCACATATTACAAATGCTGTTCTTGATTTTGTACAAACCTTTTTAGACAATAAACATGCAACAATGACACTACTCCTTGTAAGAACACAATCTTTGTAAGAGCAAAGTTTACAGAATATTACGCACTTTGCAAGCTCTCGTCTCCACTCCAAGAAGCTGTCTTTCTCTGCTTGCTGAAGCGCATCTGGACTGGTGCTGTCATCCCAGTGTGGGCTTAAAATTGGGAGAGAGATATCACAAAAATTGAAAATGCAAAACACAGTGCAGCAATATCACAACAATTAACTAAATCTGTTCTACTTACCGTCGAGGAATTCTGAGGAAATGCTTGTTGTCTTCATGCAGCTTCTCCAACCTGGTTCTCTCCTCAGCTGTTAATAAGCCTGCTCTGGCTTCCACTGGCACAAACTTGATGTTGAGTTTCTCTGAGAAAACAAAGCAAGAAACAGTCAGAGACAGCAGTGGGATCAAAGGACAGACGTGCAGTGGATAACACAGTAACAATTAAGACTAAATATATTCGAACACTCTCAAAGCTGCTGCCCAAATTCCAACTTCCTCCAGAACACAAAAATGTATCTATGATCCTCTAGACAGTGAGGGTGAGGCACAACCAACAGTTCTCAATGATAAGAGTATTAAGACATGAGCAATAAGTCAATCTTATACATACGAAACAGAGTGGAATCCAGTAGATAGACACTGCAGCTGCATACAACACAGTACCAACAGGTACAACCCAAAATTTGCTTTGATACATTGTTTACATACAACAACCATGTAAGAGAACGGCATGTATTGAGGCTATGAGTACACCTTGCCATGCTTGCCAAGTAAAAATTATTGACAATCTTTGGCCACAACATACATGTACAACATACAACCCAAGAACTACATATATGAGTTAAATTAGGTATTACTTACCTGCAACAAACTCTGTTCCTGCCAATTCGGCAGTGGCCAGAAAGTCATCCATGGAACTCTGTTCTGTCACTGACTGCAGGTTCAGCCGTCCCCAGTCATAGCCATCATTCAGCTCACTGGTGTGGAGCTGCAAATGTGAAACAAGGGTCAAATAAGGCCTGCATTAATAACAACCCACACATTAGTCTAGGGTTATAGTGAGTACTTAAAAATCTGCAATACACACTGAGTGTCACATACTTTAACTCTGTTGAGTTGTGCCAAAATAGCTTTCATGGTAGTATCTTTTCCCATAATTGTCTTAGCATGCAAACATACTGTGGGTAATGATAGTAGTATGAACCAGCTCTAATAATCTGCAGATTGTGCGGTAAAAATAATGCTAATATATAATTAATCTCAATGCCGAATTTACAACAGGAACCTATTTATTACTATCATGTATTACATTATGTACTTAACGCCCCCAATATGCAAAGCAGCGACAAAATGACATTTTCTTAAGGGAGTTTGGTGTAAGCAACATACCATCCTTTCAGAACTATTGACAACTCTGCCGAACCCTACGTATAGTGAAGAAGTTGAGTGACAGTTCAAACAGGGCCAACAGTGAAGTTGAACTTAATACCATATTATGAACAGCGACCTCTATGATTTGTTTAAACAGGTTTAATATAAGCTAGTTGTTGCCATGTCTTACCCATGAGTCGCCCCTCTTGTTTCCTCGGCCTGCCTGGAGTCTCTCCTTTATCAGAGCTCTGCCCAGTCCTCCTCCTCCGCCTGCCTTCTTCTTACCCATACTAACTTCTGATGTTGTCACTTCACATAAAACACGGTAATATAATATATATATCGGAAAGGAGCAAAAACGTTAGCTATCACTAGCTACTGTGCCCCATGTGCACTCCGTTGTTGTCGTCGTAAGAACCGGAAGTGGGACAAACCAATCGAGTCTCATGTCCGGAAGAATAGACTTCAACTACTTAGAAATTAATATATTTAATTTAAGTAATTACGAATTGACATATCATATCTGAATAATCCATCCCTAAAAAACTCAACATAATATCTGCTTTATTGTAAGCATCTATAGTGACGTAGCTATGGTACGGTCCATTGTCTGTCCAGCTATCAAATGTGCCCTGAAGAAAATCGGACAGTGCCAATATTAGTTCCTTATGCCTACCTAGGGTCAGTTTTACAGTCAAATGAATATGAATACAGTCTTCATAAATATAGTTGTAAAGTACATTAAAATTCACAAATCAAAAGTTAGTATTGCCCAAAGTAACAAGTAAATCAGTTTCCATCATCACACAAACACAACAAACGCACTTCTGATATCAACCAAACGATGGCAGCATAACACAGCAGTGTCAAAATGACTCTCCTACCTTCCACATATACCAAAATGATGAACTGACTGAAATTGTAAATATTTGACTATATATTACTTTATATTATATTTCTCAATTTGACATAAAATCAATGCCTTTCATTCTCATCACTTTATGGTTTTTATTGTTAAAATTGCGTTTAAGTGAGATACAAAAGATTGTTGATGGTGATTGTGTTGGTTTCATCTCAGAAGGAGGATACACTTCAAATGTCAGGTTGAATTTTTAGAAAATATATTAAAGGGGACATTGCTTATCTTAAATTATGCTTAAGACGTTAAAATAACGGTAATTGTAAATGTATACGGACTTTGTTACTTTGCACTCAGTGGTGATTTTATATTTTCATTTTAAAAAAATATATTTCTTATGTTTTTATCTATTGTAATATCACTATAATGGTCAAGGAATGGTAATAAAGTTACGCTACTAAATCATTGTGTAACTGTTGCATTCAGCTAATTTGTCAATGTTTGTGCCTGTAATCGTTTTTATTTCATTTATTTTCAAATCATTAATATTAACTGTATACAAAATTATTCTGCAGCCATTTGGAAACAGCGGGCAAATGTGAAAGATTATATCGAGGAACACAGTCAACACAAACCAACAGGTCTATTCTCATTTGGTTCAGTCCCCCCTACAGTCACATTCAAATGGTTTCTTCCTGTATATAATCCGTGAAGCTTGTCTCTGCACAGCAGACTGTATTGTGCACATTGAGAGAGGACGGCGAACACCACAATGGACCAGCACACTTTAGAGGATGAACAGATGAAGTACAGTGTCTTTGCGTTCAGTTCTCATAGAGTAGCTTATAAATGACCTAACAGGGCAATAAACACTTCTAGGATTTAGTAGTAATACAAAGTTTTTTTTTCCTTCCTCTCTCAGTAGACTTTGTTGCTGTTGACTGGAAACAGCAATAAAATGCTGCCTTGGAAGAAGAATAAGTTCGACCTGATTGAGGAAGACAAGCAGTCCAAGCAGAAGGGTTATGTGAGTCTCAACTACTCTGCGCTCACCTCCTTCGCCAAGTCCTGCCCCGAGAGCGCGCTCAACAGGGTGGGCAGCATGTTCAAGTCAAAGAGGAAAAAGGTGAAGATCACCAGCGAGGACCCCACATATACGGTGCTCTACCTGGGGAATGCCACCACCATTCAGTCCAAAGGGGACGGCTGCACGGACGTAGCGGTGAGCAAGATCTGGGGCAAAAGCGAAATGGGCAAGAACGGCACCAAGATGAGACTGACCATCAGCTCGCAGGGCATCCGGATGGTGCATGTGGACGACAAGGTCAGGAGGCCGGGACACTTGTACTTGCTGCACCGGATAACCTACTGCGTCGCGGACCCGAGGCTACCCAAGATTTTCGCCTGGATTTACAGGCACGAAATGAAGCACAAGGCCGTGATGCTGCGCTGCCACGCAGTGCTGGTGTCCAAGCCGGAGAAGGCAAAGGCAATGGCGCTGCTGCTGTACCAGACCTCGGCCACGGCCCTGGCTGAGTTCAAAAGACTAAAACGGAGGGACGATGCCAGGCACCAGCAGCAGCAGCTCATAGGGGAACAAACCATCCCGTTGGTCCCCCTCAGGAAGCTGCTGAACGGACAGTGTTACTACAAACCCCCGGTGGAGCGCAGCCGGAGCGCGCCCAAGCTGGGCTCTATCACAGAGGACTTGGTCGGGGAGGAGGAGGAGGAGAAAGCGATGCACTTTGAGTGTGAGGACATTCTAGACACGGACGATGATTGTGTAGCCAACGGTAAACAGGAGTTGACTCAGATTATTAATGATTTAGGAGAGATGAGCATAGGAAACGATGTGCAGACACTGAAAGCTGATCTCAGAGTCACCAGACTTCTCTCTGGAGAGAGCACGGGGAGCGAATCCTCCATAGAGAGCAACCAGGAGCCCCCTGCGCTCATTAATGGCTTTGAGGAGGTAAAGGTGCAGGAAATTGCCTGAATAATTTAGGCATTTCTGGGCGCCTCTGACGCATTGTTTTGTTGAACACAAGAAACATTTCCTCTGTGGGCAACCTTGTGTTGCAGAGTCTTTGTCTAATATGTGCCTCCACGAATAATTGAGAGGATCCAGAAAAGATCTGGGACAATTACCGCACATTGACACACAATTGGGCTACTGAAAGATATTTTAAGATGTGTAAACACAGAGAAAAAAAGGAAAAACAAGTGCATGCCCATTTGAGAGATGACTGGTTGAACCGACAAAATCCCAGTGCGCCTTAGGACGCATGGCACTAATTCCATCTCTTTTATTTAAGAGGATTTGTTGTAGTCTGAAACTTGTTTACCTAAAGTTCTTTTCTCTCTCTTGAAAATGGCATCCAAAAAACATTCCGTTTTTAAAGCACGTTTTGCTTTTTTTCTAAGTGGTTCAGTGGGTCTAAACAGGCATCCTTACTTTTCCTGTCAGGGCGCTTTTCATTTATTTTATTTTGCACTGTTGTAGAATTCATTCAAGTATTATGTTGACTACGTGTACATAATGTTTGTGCTTATGTTGTCTGAAACATAAATGCCATATCTTTGCTGTGCAAAAGAAAAAACACCTTTATGTATTAAGATGTAAAGTAAGATGTTTTAAGTATAAATATGTTATTTTTTAAAGAAGAAAAAAATGTGGTTTGTTATGTGAACCTCATAGAATTATCAATAAAAAAGAAAGTGATATAAAGTCATTGAAGTTCATGTGTAGATTTGTGTTGGAAAAAGTAGGTCGTGATTTCTTTTTTATATGATTTACCTTGAGAGTCTCAAACTGAGGTCAGATTTGCACTGCTGAATAAAAGTCACATCGATGCAGGAAACAGAGAAAGACGTTTCTCAGCTGTATAGATTATAGGTATTATCAGCGTCATCACTGGAGTATCTGTGTTGTTGTATATACGTATTTCATTTAATAGCCTTGGCTAGTCTTATCATTTTTCGTCAAATTGCTTTCAGGGAACAGGCTGTAGAAGTTATTGAGTTAAGGTACTGAAGACCCATTCATTCTGACTGGCCTCAGGGAGGCCAGGCCACACAGAAGGACGTCACCACAAGCACAAGCAGTTAAACATCACATGGGTCCTTTAATGACTAGGCAGCAGAAGCACCAGAGGCCTTTTAACACCACTGACTGTTTTTAGGTTGCTATTATGTCTGTCACCCTTTGATGAGACACTACAGAGAGTCTGTTAAGGGTCAAAACTGTGACTCTATGCTGTATGTATTACACGAGTAGAACCACACATTCGTGCCAGCGGGGACATTTCATTCACGTTTAGCCTACTTACTGCATTAGTAGTGTTATAAGTCAGTTCAACTTCACCAAAATATCAGTTAATAAACGGAAGTGCCACTGATAAAAGATTAGATTACTTCCTTCTATTAAATGTCTCTTTGCCACCTACAGTGGACAGAATCACCTCTCATGCCAGCACCTGTGGTCAGCGTGGCATGTGACTTAGCGGCAGTTACACCACTTCTCCTGCTGCTCTAAATGCCGAAGACCTGCCACAGTCACTTCCTTTTCACGCCCAGCAACAGGCCTACACACATTCCACACAGTTCTCGCCAGTCATTTAGCCCGAGACAGATAAAACAACATCAACTAGAACACACTGATATTGATATATTGATGTGCGTAAGCCATTAGTGTTATGCGTCTGTTATGCCAGGGCTGCACCCCAAAGCCCACAGCATGCAGGGATGCTCCTCAAGTGCCAGGCGTATTCTCACTAACATCACCAGCACTGACGCTGCGCACTAACAGGGCTGAATAAGACATGGGAAAGGGGGAAAACAGGCCTGCTGTTACCCAGAGGAGTTGGATATTGGGATTGTTATCTGGACAGACTGTGTTTCACCAGCTGAAACAATCCCATTGGCCATGCTGAGGTATTCACTGAAAACAAAAACACTCCCACCATGGATTTAAAATGAGATCCAGAGACAGAGGGTAATGTATTTCAGCCAGTGGTTGGTGAGTCCTATAAAAAGCCTCCCAGCGGTTCATTATGAATTGATGTGCTTTCAGGAGGCACACACACACATGCTCTAAATCAAGACTGTTGTTTCTGTATTTGTGGCTAGTCAAATGGTAAACGTCCATGTGAGCTGAAATAGAGCTCAGAAACCCACACGTTTAGTTTCTCTTCCTCACGTGGTGTGATGCCCTGTCTACTGCAGCTGCTGCAGCCTCACAGAAGTCACCCTTACACTGAGAAAACAGCATGACATCATCAGCATGTGCCCAGTTTAATGTAATTAGTGGACAGCCAGTGCTCTTCAGCGTAAACATAAAGACAGAGCAACACGCCATTTGTCTGCTGTTCCTGCTTTTTACAGCTGCTGACGCATTTATAGACCGATATTTCTCACTTTTGGTATTCACAAGTCCCCTGACCAAACACTCAGGTGTCTGCTTTCCCTACTGTCAGGTATGTGTGAGTCACAGGAGAAAAGGCTACACATTCAATAAGAAAATTGTCTGCCAGTCACAGAAGCCATGTGTGTTGCTATTGGTTTTTCAATGCATGCCCGTCTTTCATGCTGTTATTAAACATGCAATCCAGGAATGAAAAGAAGAATCCTTAGTTTACAGTGATGGGTGATCATGCATTATTAAAAAGATATTATGTATCATTTAAGAGTTTCAAGACTTTAAAGGTAATAAAACATTATAACCATGTGAATTAACTGATATTTTTTACAGAAAAAATAATAAAAACAACAAAACTGCTATTTAAGGCAGCAACAAATGATTATTTTCTTATTGCGTAATCTGCTGATTTTTCACCGGATTAATCAGTCTATGAAGGTGATGTCTTCAATTTGCTTGTTTTCTCAGAAAAAACAGTCCAAAACCCAAAGATCTTCAGTTAACTATCACATAAGACAATACTCAATACTGAGAAGTTGGAACTAGGAAATGTTCGGCCTGTTTGCTTTAAAAAGGACCTAAATGATTAATCGATAATCTTTTCTGCCCTACAACTGTTAGCTATTCTGTGACAGCAATAATTTGCTTTATACCATATAACTAGTGATGGAAAAAGTATTCAGATTACTCATCTAAAAGTAGCAAATACAATCTAGAAAAATATGCCTTTTCAAGTTAAGTGACATTCAAGATGTCACTTAAGTAAAAGAATGAAACTATTAACAGAAAACTTGAAGTATCAAAAGTAAAAGGATTCATCTTGCAAGATGGTTCCTTCCAGAATATTGTATTAATCTATATGATATTAAGTTACTTCTATGATGTGTCAATGTGGAGACAACTTTAACCATTTTATAAACTGCTTGGAAGTTTAATGTATAAAAATACATTAAACTTAGCTGTCAAATAAATGTAATAAAGTAAAAAGTACAATATTTTCCTGTGAAATGTAGAGAAGTATAAGTAGAAAGTAGCTTACAATCAAATCAAAACAAATACTCAAGTAAAAGAACCTAAAAACTGTATAGTACTTGAGAAATGTACTTTTACTGTATATAAGTATACTGCAGGGTTCAATGAACAGAAAGTATTCTCTGGGTACTTGCCAATTACTGCTCTCTACAGTGATGCCCTGTAAACGCATGTAAACCCTTCATCAAAATGAATCACACTATAATTCACTGATTTTAAGTTCACTTAATCATCCTGAAGCAAACAATAAATGAACCTGGTGGTCACCGCCTGGTCTGACACAGAAGCAGAAGAGCAGAGCTTCCTAATTATCTGCAAGTGGAACGCCACTGTGGGCCATCACTGTAACAGATCCTCACCAGTGCCAGGCAAACACACAGCTTCATTTTGAACCATGCTAGAAAATCTGTTCATCTATAATGCATGGGGGGTCACCACAGCCGTTAGTAACTGTGCCTGGTTCTGATTACACCAGCAGCTCTAAGATGTCAGAGGGGTAAATCAGAGCGCAGAGGGATGGTGGCCTTCTCTTGGCTGTGGAAACATATAAACAAATCACTAGAAATAGTAGCAGAGAGCAACATGTCCCGGCATGCCCTCAGATCATAATTAGATGCTTTACATAGACAGTAGTTCAGAATAGGGCAGGTGAGGAGGAGATGGATGTGACGCTGCTATTTGTAGCATGAAGGTGTGTAATTGAGTAGAAATCACTGGTGAGGGTCATTTTACACACAACATAGAATTAGAGGTGCAGCAGACCTTATCTGCAAAGTTGTGTAGGGTGATGTATTTTGCCTGCTTGAATGAAAAAATACATTCATAAGGAAAACAAGACTTGGATTCTACGGTGCTGCTAGCAGCTCTGTGCGGCTGTACTTAGGCACTGTGGTGCTTTGAGCTAAATGCTAACATCAGCATGCTAACAAGTGACAATGCTAACATGCTGATGTTTAGCAGGTAGTGTGTACCATGTTAACCAACTTGGTTTAGTGTGTTAGCATGCTAACATTTGCTAGTTAGCACTAAACACAAAGTGCAGGCTGATGGGGATGTCATTTGTTTTGCAGATGTTTGGTCATAAACCAAAGTATTAGACAAATAACCTATGATGTCACTACATGAAAAGTTAGGAGATCAGCAAAGTTATTATAATTTATCCAAATGAGGACATGAATGTCTGAACCAAATTTCATGGCAATCCATTCTATAGTTGTTGAGACATTTCACTGAAAACCATAAATGTCAACCTCTAGAGGAAAAGTCAGGGAATCACCAAAGTCAGTAGGATTCATCCTCTGGGGACCATGAATGTCTGTACAAACTTTTGTGCCAATCCATGTATTGAGATATTTCACAGGATAAGTGAAAACATTGACCTGCTAGTGCCGCTAAATGAAAAGTCAGCTGATCACCGACACCATTAAGAGTCATTCTCTGGGCACTATTAATGTCTGCACAAAATTTCATGGCAATCCATCCAAACGTTGTTGTGATATTTTAGTCTGGGCCAAAGTGGTGGACCAAGCGACACTGTCATCCCTAGCTAGGGACGGCAATGTCAGGGAAGAAGCAAAAATGATAACAGATGTGTGAGAGAAAAGGTTTTGTGGGATTCAACATTAGTATCCTTCAGCTAGGATCATAACCTCTCCTGCCTCAGTTCACCACATACAGAGTTGCAGGTACTTACAGAATATTTCATCACTGTGCACTCAGCCATCATTCAGCTTCAATTTCCCCCTTGTACCATACATGCTGAGTGTCCCCCACGACACTTCTCGGTTCGCCTCCATACGAACTGCTCAGGTACTGAGCCGTGTCTGTCTCTATGGACAGAGTCTCATGAGGCCGTGAAACTCTAGATCTCTCAGTGTCCCATTCAGCCACTGCTGCTCTTGTTTTCCACTTGCTCCCGCACAAAAGCTCTGCCCCTAGAGAGCCATAGATTTCAGCAGGGTTATTTCGGGCTTTCCGTTCACGGGGACGAAATGGAATAACAGAGGAGGGAGAGAAAATCACGGGGTGACCCTCGGACAGACCTGCTGTCTGAGCAGCATGCAGAATCCAAAATGGGATTTGTGAGGCTTTTTAATGAGATACCCATCAGCATGTTTTGTGTAGGGGGACACTTGAGATGCAGCCATGCACCCAAAACACTCACTTCTCTTTCCATTTATTGTTCAGTGGCAAGAGCAAAGTCAGAGTAGGTTTTGAACAATTTTATTCACCAGATAATGTGGCCTACTTTTCAGATTTGTCCAAATACAGTTTGAGGAAACTATGGTGAAATCCACATGTGTAATTTTCCTGTTTCAAATACAGACAGGAAACGGATGCAATGTCCAACACCTCAGGTCTTAGGCATGTCCCATAGGATGCACATGTTTCTGTGTGTGCATGTGTGTGTGAATGAGTGTTAGGAGGTAGGTGCTTTTATGTGCTGACAGAAAGGCTTGGGACACCAGTGCTGGATCTGAGGAGCAAAATACAAATATGTCCCCAATCTGAGAAAACCTTAACCAAAAAGTGTAAAGGTTTACACTGCTATAAAAACATCTTAGTTATGTTTATCTGCTTTGCACCTAGCATTTTATGAATGGCTGTTATCTCAACACGATACCTTTTATTATCAAAGCTCTGAAGGCTGCACTTTGTGCTGAGGGTGTTTGTGTTTTGAGACTTACATAGATTATTTTTAAATGTCATTGCCTTACACATCAGTGAGGGTCCTCTAGTTTTGAACACAGTGACGTATTTACTGAGAGACTCCTAGAGCTCAGAGGCATTGATTAGACTAATCAAATCTTAATTTTCCATTGGCCACATGACCTGTAACAGACAGACCTGGTCACTGATAGATGCGTCCTGACCACTATATTTAGATCAATTCTGTGCAGGACATTGTGTACAAGCATGCTGCCGCCTGTTATCGACAGACTGTTGCTGTGAGAAGGGATCAGGGTCTCTACTGTTGCTGGACGGGTGTTTGATCCATAGCATTTTGTCATCAGTTGACATCCATGAATAGGTGTCCTATTGACAGCCCAGCTCAAAACGTATCAATAGACGGCCTGGTTGGCTGTGTGCTGTCAAAATACAGTTTTTCCGGCCATTTACGCATGTCAGTGTTTTGGTCTAGTCAAATATTTAGAGTGGACTAGATGACTGAAGATAATGGTAAATTACATGATGCAGTTTTACTGCTGCTGCTCTTCATCAACAACTACTACATACTTTTATGTATATATAATACAGTATATGGTATAGTGGTCCATGCTAGGTGAAAACTTTATTTATTGATTATTGATTTTAAGAGCTGAGAAAAATATCTTTGTTTCCAGTTTTAGTGCCAGATCATGTAATCTATCTTTCCCCTGAAGTAGAAACATCAAATCATTCAAATCAGAGTTAGAAGGTTTTCATGTGACAAAATAACTCTATACACAAAAAACAACGGGTGAAAGGCTTGCTGACCCATAATGGGGTCAGAAGTAACGTGAAAAAAAGGAGTGGAATAGAAAATTGAGGGAACGTAATATGTGCACAAATGGCACAAAAGCTTGGACTGACAGCTCTGGATCTGGATGTGTTTCAAGCTTGGCGCTCTTCCTTAGGTGGTATAACAGTAACTTAGGAACAAAAATATGTACTGAGCACGCTTGGCACAAATATGATTTGAAAACAATTTGTAGGCTTTTTTCCCCTGCATGGAATACCAAATTAGTGTAGTTTACCACTTCAGGTCCGTTCACTGTCTCATGTAGGCAAGTTGTCGATTACAGTTAATACTGTATGCCCAATTTCACTCAGTTGCTGGTTCATTAGGTACACCTAGCTAAAACGAATGCAGTCTAATACAACAGTCCTGCAATAAATGCTACCTTCATGAGGGTTATAATGTTCAGTTTTTGTTAAAATTGTTTCTGATTCAACTTTATAGTCATTTCGGAGGCTGCAGTTTGCGCTGCTGTTGAAACACATTGCTTTAGACTGAGAGGTGTTTCTAATATTTTGTCCACCTTATCTATATCAATGAGGATGGGCAAAATGCTTAAAACCACCTCCACCTATTTGCCGTTATTTAAGATACAATCATCTTTAAAACCTAAAATTCTTGAAACTTTGTTACTTAGACAGCGTTTGAGAAGATTTGCTCTTCTTCAGCAGCCCTCTATCGAGTCATTTTAGCAGCTTATCAACAGTCTTCTTTTGTTGGCTAGAGAGCATCCCTACTAGGTGGCTGCATGCCTTGCTCATGGGCACTTTCCAAATGATTGCCTTTTCTCAGATAGTTTGACATCAGTTTCAGAACTGAACATCAGAAGAAACCGCATGATTGCAAAGCAGCAATCAGTGCTGTGTAATGTATCTCCGCTCCAGGCAGATAGTCCAAACCATGTGTTTCCCTGCAAGGGGAATGTAAACAAAACAGGCTCTTTTGTTCGCAGAAATCCCAGCAATGTTTATCAGTTGTTGCTTTGTCTAAGAACCACTCCTTAGAATCACACCACAGAAATGTAAAAACTTGCTGTAGGTGCATGGATCTCAGCTGATAGTGTTTGCACTGTACTTTACTGTAGTGTAGTCTCTAATGTTGGTTCTAAAGACTGATATGAGAATGTCACATTCCTGCTTGGACTTAGACTTGGACTGGAAGGAGTCTATTTGATTGACTTATAGTCTGCATGACTGAAAGGAGAGCTGTAATTTTCATAGCTAAAACAGGTGAAACAACTTTAGGAAGAACTGTGAACTGTGTAGGCCTTTGACAGACCCGAGCACACTGGTAGGGTGAAGGCTGTGTGCCGCCATGTTCCCTCCCTGCAGGTTTGTGTAAAGTACTTGACATAGTTGTGGTGTGTGAAACTGTAAACATCCACAACCCTGATGTAAAAGCCAAATCACTGCTGAGGTACAGAAAACATATGATGCAACATGGCAACATCTCCAGTGGACTGCTCCTGCTTAATATTTGTTCATACTCAACTTAATACATATTCTTTTTTTTTTGTTTGTAATCTCTGTCTTGTGCTTCAAGTCACTGTTGACTTTTTCCATGTTTAACTAAGACTTCGATCTTACCCTAACTTTAACCAAGTGCTGTGACTTCCTAAACAAAAACATAAAAAAGTTTAATAGTGTTTTAGTTGCTACAAGCAGATACTGAATCGCAAGAGCAAATATTGTAGGAAAACAAATGAAATTTCAGATGCAACCTCCTTAAGACCGAGTGTCTCTATGCAGGATAGTAAACTCACACACCGGACAACAATTTCAAATTTCAGATTATGTTACTTGAACTATTATTGGAAGAAGCCAAGGCTGCCCAGCAACATCACCAGTTAAAAATAAAACTCCAGTGGTGACGAGGCTGACTTATTTCTTTACTCAGTGTCACTAAGTAAAAGTTATTTGTTTTATACTTTTTTATACTTTCTTTAGACAGTATAGTTAAAAACACAATTTGCAATGTCCAAGTGAATGTCAAACAAAAAGGAGTTCTTACAAAGAACAAACATAATTCATGTGCATATTAGACATATTTCAGATTAAAACATGTTTTAGATTAATCAAAATAATAATTTCACAGTCTTAAAATCATCTTGCACCATCACTTTTCTCAGTTAAGAGAAACCAGGTTTCATCATCAGCGGCTTCAACATTTTCCCAACCATGTGGGGCTGGCACTTTGGATTTAGCCAGATGGCAGCTCATCTCTTCCAAGCCTCTTAAAGCTTCTTAAAACACAGGCCATGAGCTTCAGGAAACAACAGAGCAACCTTGCTTAGACGTCCACTGCCAGACTGTAATCTCACCCCCACCCCCTCCTACAACGCTGTCTCCATGGGGTTAGCATGGCATCAGGTCTCATGAGCCCCACACTAGGAAATGTACAGTGGCCTTGGCTGTTGCTATGCCCACTTTGTCACCTGGCTTACCTGAAGATCAGCCTTAAAGTGGCAGTATATGAGCGTGATCTTTGATTTGTGTTTATTGCTGCTAAACATAGATTTTTCTTTGCAGCAGTTTGTATGTTTCTTTACTGAAGTGTGAGTTTAGTCAGGGTTGTTCTTGCATGTCATGCCAACTACAAAGTTTTTCTTTTTATTTAATCCCCCTGTTGCTGCTGCCAAGAACATAAAACACATCACTTCCTGTTCACCAGGGGATTTTTCCTGTGAAAGAGCTACCTTACACTGAGTGCTTAGACCAGCAGGTTTTTGTGAAATGGGTGGACTTTGTGTTATATTAACTAGTACCAGAAAGCAGATTTCTCTTTATAAAAACATTACTGATTAAGAGATTTATGTTGCTGTATTAGAAAGCAAACTCAGCAGTTATCATTGGGAATCTCTCTCTCATAGTGGCTCAATCAAAATGCCTTTAGTTTATCTGTCTTGGGCTTTTATTTCGTGCCAAATATCCACATGGCACAAAATGTACTGCTCCTATACCACATAATGTAGTGTATGTGGTTTGTGCCACACCCAGATGATTGCAAGCATAATTGTGTCCTAAAACACACAATGTGACTCAAGGATACATAAAAGCAAACACTCATACAGGACACACAAGAGTATGCTCACACAGAGTACAGACGCAGAAACATAGAGGCTGCAACGACAGAAATGGACACACACACACACACACATGCATTTCCCCCAAAACACACACACACACACACACACACACACACACACACACCAAGTAAAACAAGATGTCACTTCTGTATCAAATATGAAATGCTCATAAGCTTAAGGGGGGGATCATCGTTTTTACACTGTCACAGGAATGAAGAAAACTCATTCTGGAAACAATCTTTTCACAGAACAAGCTAAATCAAAAAAACATTCTTGAGCTGAAAGATGCGATTGTTCCAAAAAACAAAGATTTTTTCATAACATCAAAAGTGTGTGTGTGTGTGTGTGTGTATGTGTGTGCTCACACATATGCTGAGTTATGTGCCTTTGTGTGAAAATATGTGCTAACAAACATGCCAATGACATTCTTGCAGTGACCTTTGACCTTCCTGTCTTGTTTTTATGTCGGCCACTGCAGATGAGTCATGTTTGCCCCTGAGAACCTGAGTGTTAAGGTCAAAGAGACATTTTCTGTGATTTACATTTTAGCTGCTAATGTTGCTGATGGCTTGCTGGCACACCAGGCTGGTTAAAACAAACAATAGGAAACGTATCCCGATCGTGTTTGATCCAGGCCTGTTGTGTTGTGGCAGTGATGGTGATGTTTGTCACCACTCCAGCTTGCTGCCCTGTGTGTTATCAGTGTGGAAGAAGTGGCTTCCTACACTGCCTCGCTCTCAAGTTAATGTGCATAAAAGCTGTATTTGGCCACTGCTCAGCTGACAAATGTGCAATAATCATTTTATTTGAGCATGATTTACCTGCTCCCACTGAAAAAATGTCTCTTTCAAGAGCTTAATTTCAAAAAGAGACTACATCCGTTTGAAAAATGGGATGCTGACAAAATGAGTGCTGAATGAAAGACAAAATTGTTGAAGTTATCAGCTGTTATGAGGTTTCTGCTTAGGAAATAGTACAACTCTTGTGAATGCAATTGTGTAACTTTTCCCTGTGCACTCTTAAAACTTTATCTTTTTAGTATTTTTTAAGTATTTTTCTCCCTTCTTTGTGTGTCTACATCTTTCTCACTCTTTCATTATTTCTCTTTCAGTTTCAATCTATGACTTTTTTCGTCCCGTTCTCTCTGTCTCTGTCCTCTTTCTCTCTATTCTCCAAGTTCAGTGTTTTCCATCCTGTGTCTCAGATCCTGTGTACCAGAGTTTTCATCACAGTCACAACAACAACAAGCTGTGGCTGTGTGTGTGCGCGCGTGTGTGTGTGTGCGTGTGTGTCCAAGTTTCCATACAGGACGACAAAGAGAGAGTGGCAGTTTTGCAGTTTCAGAGAGCAAGCCTTCGTCATTTCCTTCCCGTTTCCTTCACTTCATTCTCCGGTCCCCTGCTGCAAACTGCCCCCTCTTTCCTCCACCTGGAAACACTCTCACACAAAGAATCTGACACACCACACAAACAAGCTTACAAAATCATTTTAATGCACACACTTTTGAACACACACAAAAGCAAGCAAATACAATGCAGATGCCTCTACAGGATTTTCACAAAAAACAAAGCAACAGTAATCCAGCCCTGCTCATAAACATAACTTACATTTATTCATATCCATGAATGCACTTCTACATGCAAATCATTTTTACGTGTCACCGGCTGATGTGTGTGCATGTGTGCGTTTTTGTATGTGTGTGTGTATGTATTATATGTTTTTTTAAGGGTTTGTGATAAAATTGAGTTTGTGTGCACTTTACAATATTTTGAGCTTATGTGTGTCCATGTTTGTATATACTGTATGTAAGCACATAGCATAAGCATACAGTATATACAATATTACAGTGCATGTACAACTGTTTATATTATTACATTTTGTGCACATTTGTGTGTCATTAATCAATTCTCAGGTGCAGTTATTGGGCTCACTTCACTGAATCAACATATAGTTGTGATTGACACAGCAATGCAGACTTTCAAGTGCAGCAGGTTATTAAAATGGGAGTCAGCAGGAACAGAGGCTTCTCTGTAATACCATAGCAATAATATCTGAGAGGGTGCTTTTTAAAATAATGGCACCATGGTGACACGGGGCCAGCTGAGAGATGCCGTAAGCATCAGCAAAGTACCTTTAAACAATCACAAGAACCCTCCTCTGTGGTTTCATGCTAACCTCGTGGTATTATAATATGCATACAACCATTTCCATTGTATATGTAGGGAAAGAGTTTATGTAGCAGCTAATAAAACATGTCCAGTTCTGCTTGATGGGAAAGATTTGGGTTTGAATCCATCTGACAATCAGTTTGCTAAACTCACATACGACATGGACGTGAGAAAGCAAAAGAATTGCAGTGCGCTGGACTGGATACAGAGGATAAGCACATTTCTCCTTAATCTTTCAGCTTATGAAAATTAAATTGACAGATACCATTGTTTGCTCTAATAAGCAAATCGTACTAACTCTGTGCGACAGAAATGCTCCCAATCAGGATTCTTGTGATTAAATGGGATTGTACTTTGTGTGTGTGTGTGTGTGTGTGTGTGTGTGTGTGTGCGTGTGTGTGCATACTTCACAATCCAAGGGTGAAAGAGACAAAGCTTTGTGGGACTGTGTGTGTGTGTGTGTGTGTGTGTTCATGAGCTTGCTTTGTCAAAAGAATCCACCACAAACCAAACTTATAAACAACCTGCACTGACCCAGTAAAACCCTGTGGTCCCCCAACACTAACTGTCATGGTTTTGGGTCTTGGGTTTAGTTATTTCCTGTTTAATTTTGTAAGTGTGCTGCCTCATGTGTTTTGTGTAGCTTCACTTTTCCCCTCCTATTTTGATTATCTGCCCAGCCCTGATTAGTTGCACCTGTGTCTTGTTATCTCACCTCACCTGAGTGTATATAGTCTGTGTGCTACCCTGGTTTCTTTGCCATGTTGTCTTAGTTTATGTGCCTTACATTCCAGCCATTTCCCCCAGTGTTTGTTTCTAGTATTTTTGGACTGTTTTCCTGGACCTTGCCTGTTTTATAGATTTTGGATTTTCTGCTTGCTCCTAGTCGGATTTGTTTGCCTGTATTGGACTGCTTTCTGGCTTTGACCTTTTGCCTTTCTCACCATCCCGTAAGGCTTTTGTACATTGACTTTTACTCATTAAATCATTGTACTGCACCTGCTCTGCCTCTGATGTCTGAATTTGGGTCCAATTCCTTGTTTTTCCCTGAGTTCCCTGCTTGGCACATAACACTGACTTAAGGCACGACACAGGCTATGTCTCACAACATTTTTCTCTGCGATATTTAAAACTGATTTGCTGGCACAAAAGCACAGAAAAGGAGCACCGTCGTGGCAACGATGAACTACAACGTTCTTAGTTTGAGTCTGGAAAGGGACCTATATTGCATCATTCCCTCCTGTCTGTCATAGGCTTAAAATGCTCTGCAGTGGAAATGCTTCTATTCACAGCTAAACCGTACTATGAGCAGGTATTAAGGAGGGATAAGAAACAGAGAGCATGAGAAACTGAAATCCTTCAGTGAGATGAGGTGAGAGTGGGGTTGGAGGAAATGGGGGCAGAGGTGGATTCATCTAGGTCTTGTTCCCATCTGTCACCAGAAGAGTCACATGCCTCCACTCACCTTTCTAACCTGTACATCTCGACACAGCGGAGCAGACAGGAATGCAATGTCGCTCATATCTGGCCTCTCTGAAGACTTTGGCATTCCTCCAATAGCTTGAGAGAAAGGGAGATGAAAGGGGGAAAAATAAGAAAGAAGTTCAAAGAGAGGGAGGAGAGAGAGCAAGGTACAGACTGGAGGGGGTGAGAAAGACTGATACACAGAGAAATATAAGTTAAGGGATCAGACAACCTCATCTCTTCTTCTGTGTGTCTCAGTTATATTTTCTAATTTTGTTGTTCAGTAAATGCCATTAAAATTTCCATTCATTGGCATATATTACAGAAATCAATACAGATATGAAGTGAGTATACAGTTTAATGTAAGGAAGCGGCAAAACACTGAATGTATGCCACTTCTTTCACTTTGATAAAAGTTTATGGATAAATCATTATGTTGCACTATTGTTGAGTGACAGAATGATGTAATAATTTATTCCCATGGCTCATAAAAATAATGCTGACAGGTTATAAATGTAAATTATTCAAAATGGAGAGAGACAAAAAACTGTAGCCACAGAATCATGTAGAAACTCTGAATAAATGTATTTCTACATACATTGGAAAAAAAACATCCATACATTGCTGAGTTGTAGGCAAAAGAAGTGCAAGATATTTGCATGTTTCATAGTAGACAGAAAAGACTGGGAAAAGGTTGTGTATATAAGTGCGCATGCACCAACGTGCATGGTGCCTGTTGCCGTTGCTCCGTCTCGTCGTCTTACTCGTAGCTGTATTATAGTGTATTATATTTTGATTTGCTTAGTACATCTATTCCTGTGTGCATTGACGTGATAGTGAGCAGCTGTAAAAAAAAAAAAGTCTCCCCTCGGGGATCAATAAAGTATTTCTGATTCTGATATAAGTCTAATCATGCAACAGCTAGCGAAGTGTGATGCTAGTGTGCTTCATGCTTGATTTCAATGTGTCAAAAATGTAATCATGGTGTGAAATGTGTCACTTTCTCTGTGTGCCTTTGGTTGGAATTGACCCTGATTGGCTTTGTCAACATGGAAACATGTGACCAACAAACTATGAGTATCGATAATACCTCCAACCAAATATGCCTGTTTGTGTGTTTTGTGGTGCTACAC
The DNA here is from genome assembly GCF_020085105.1 of Siniperca chuatsi. Lineage (NCBI taxonomy): Eukaryota > Metazoa > Chordata > Actinopteri > Centrarchiformes > Sinipercidae > Siniperca > Siniperca chuatsi. The sequence continues at coordinate 14,298,711 of NC_058047.1, forward strand.
CAGCCTGTTGGCAACATTAAAGGGTCAGTTAACCAGATTAGAAAAACATTACATTCACTCATAGTGGCATCTGGCTATGCAAATAGTTTGAGTTTTGTCTGCAGATGTTTTGAATGCCGCCACCTCAATGCAGGTGACCTTTGAAAAATGACCAAAAATGACCTTTGAAACACACCACAGCAGCTTGTCTTTCTACAAACAATGTACTGATTACTGTGGGTAATCCACAAACCTCACTGTGATCCCATTTTTCACTGGAAAGTTCATTCTTCATTTTGCATTTCTTGCATTTGGCTTCTGTCGGCACTTGTGTGCAGGTTGGATATTCTAATGTGTCAAAGTTGTCACACATAACTGCTATTGTCTGCAGTTGGTCATCACTGGCATGTTAGATTTTCAGTTACACCATGTTTTGTCCTTGTCTTGAGTCTGTGAGTACACTGCATTTACTTGCAGAGCTGCCAAATTTGATTTACGGTAGTTTGAAGTATCTCCAATCTTGCCCAGTAACCAACCTTCTGACAAATCCCTGTTTGATGTATCCCTACCAGCACCAAAGCTACTGTTCTGTACCTGTGATGTGACCTCTGACCTTTTTGTGGAGCAGAACAGGAGAAAAGTGAAACATCCCTTCAGTTAAAGTGAGACTCTTTCCGTATGGAACATATTACATAGACACACCGAATAGATGGTGCACAAGAGGCTTTAAATCAAACTAATGAGGGCAACGGGTTTGTATAATCCTCTGCCTATATAATCTGTACATTGCAGAGCTGAAAGGATTCCATCGGAAATCATTGTCATCATTTCTTCTCAAGCCATTTCCAGTGATGTGGCTGATAATTATAATTATCATGCGGCTTTGTTGAATACTGTGGCATTAAAAAAACGTCAGTTAGTTTGGAGTAATGGAATGAAAAGTTTTTTTGCCACAGGACTTTCTTTTCCATCAGAAAACACCATGGAATATTTTTCTAATATTAATTTTAATATATTTGGAGAACATGAACCTTTAGCTGCATGGTTAATGGCTGAACTGTCCCCAGAAAAGAAAAGAAAAAGAGAGCAAGGAAACAGCGCAGAAGTAGCAAGAGAGGTGAAAAGATACAAAGAGCTGGACAACAGAGAAATCAACAAAATTGAAGACAGACATGAAGTCAACACTAAACAGAACACGGTATGGGCTATGGTAGTGTTTAAAGCGTGGTTAATCGAGAAGAAAATGTTAACAGACTTTGACAGTTATGGGAAGGAAGACCTCAATCAGGTGCTGCGGTTTTATGCAGGTGTTCAAAATGCCAATGATAAAACTTACTCGATTGCCAGTTACATAGCAATTAGGGCTGGGATATGTTGACACTTGTCAAAGTTGGACATGATGAACTGTGCTGCCTTCAAATCCAGCAATAAGGTGTTTAAATCTGTTCTTAAAAACCTTTGCAAAAACGGGAAAGACATCAGCCAGCACCACCACCCCCCAGGGGTTGCATCTTCACTGAGCCTGATAATCCAAACTGTCCCGTTGCCAGTTTTAAAAAGTATTTATCCCTCTGCCCTCCTGAAGTTAAAACTTTCGACCTTCACCCACTAAAAAAAGACCAACAGCTAATGAACAGACAAGCAGTGTGTGGTACTCTCGTGAGCCCATGGGGCACAACTTCCTTGGGAAAATGTTACCCCAAATCAGCCAGGCAGTCGGGCTTTCATGGAGATACACCAATCACAGCTTGAGGAGCACAGCTGTCCAACTCCTCTCTCAGGCTGGTCTTGAGAGTAGGGAGATCATGTCTGTGACTGGGTACAGATGTGAGGGCAGCCTGAGGAGCTACTGGGCTCCAGCCATTACAGATAGGGAAAAGTGGAGCAAAATCTTGTCCTCCAATCCAGGAAACGGCAGCGGATCTGGTGAGCGCCCCTCCTATTTGCCTATTGCTACACACTAATTAACTTAAGTGATAAGCTGTAGTGATAATAGTAATATTGTTACCAGTTAAAATGTTACTAAAAATTATGTTTCCAGGTATTTTAACTGCAAAGGCCCGGCAAGAAGGAAACGAGATGAATGAGGACAGAAACATCAACATCAATATTCCCAAAGAAGTCCCATTCACCTTGTCTCACTTCACCATCAATGGAAATGTTCAGTTTAATGTGAATTATAACGCCAAGAAGGCTAGGCTAATCTTACAAAGGCTCCAGAGTTTATGTTTCTATCGATGCAGTTCCAACCGTAGAATCTAATGTTCTAGACTAGTTTTTTTAGCAGAAGTAATACAATCATTTTTAAATCAATAAAATAATTTTTATTATACGGCTTTGTTGAATACTCGATTCTGACTGGTCAATTATGGCATTCTATGGTCTGTTATTTCCAAAGAGCCAACCGTTGCTATGAATAACAACAACAACATCAATTAAATCAATATTTGGTGTCAAATTATTGATTTCGTTAGTAAGTATCCATGTAATAAGCGGGATAATGTACAACGAGCTGGTCATTATTGCGAAATTATCCTTTACTTAACGAGCAAATTGGAAAAAATATGCACAAGCCTGTGAGTTTAAAAGTGACAATTGAAGACAAAAACAGACACTGTGCATGACAAACTACATTAACAACTGAAAAGGGCTGTGGTGCATCAAACAAGGGAAACAGATTGTACTATAGATATTACTCGTGCAAACTCCCCCTACATGCTATGTTGTTAGGACTCATTCACATGAGAACATCTGCAGCCGTTTGGCACATTAGATCACAAGCTATCAAGGCAACTCCCTTGAGATTTAAGCTGCTGAAACACAACCTAATAACACAGCCATGGCATGAATTTGATTAGGTTTTCAAGGAATGTCCCTAATCTTTATTTGCAGTTTTAGTCACTTGCCAAATCCTTCATTTTTTTGTTGTCTCCACCTTTCTCCCTCCATCAAACCGCAAGAAGAGAGAGGCAGATGAATGAGAGGCAGAGATGAATGAAATGAGAAAACACAGGACAGAAAAGCCTTCCTATGTCAAGTGTTGCATATGCATTAACAAAATTAAAAACAGCTGCAGCAACAACAACAACCTGGTGGGATGAGATTCAACTCAGCTACGAGGGCGTCCCTTGAGAATGAAGGTTTTCACTCCTGTCGCTGGTTTGGTGTCAATTATCACACCTTTAATAAACACTTTTGGGTCTGAAGAACGAAGTGACAAAGACACAGAGTGCATGAATGCATATGAGTGTGTGCGAGTATGCTTCCTGTGTATTTTTCTGTGTGTCTGCAGGCATGTGTTTGCCTGTACTCATGTATTATTCCTGCCTGTGTGCCGGCTTGTACTCAAATAATGGATTTCTAAACCGTTTGCTTGTGCTGTTGAACAAATCAAATAATAATTATTATTATTAAAGAGTGTGTAAAAGTTAAATTTAGATGATTTTCCACCCTGACAAAAATAACATTCTGTGGAAAATTCATCATCAAGGTATTTTTTCTGAATGGAAAAATACTTGATATCAGAAGCTTCAGTCTAAAAATAATAACCACAGCCTTGTATGCACATTTCTAAATGTGTTCATTTGTTTATGTGTGTGTGTGTGTGTGTGTGTGTGTGTGTGGGAGAGAGAGAAAAACATGTACACATGCACACACACGTTTACAAAAAGAGACAGAAGGAATGTGAGAATGTGCATGTTTGTTTTGCATGTGTCTGAGCTCTGTGTGTCTTCAGCAGGGCTCATTGTTGTCGTGCAGAGGCTGCCTATCTGCTCAAATAACCGAAACTCTCTTATTTCTGCGGCTGGATGGGAAACATGGGTTTACAACATTTGTGTTGCAAAAGCCAGAGCTCAGTGCTAAGAAACACACGAAGCTGACTCTGCCCAATACACAAGCATGTGGTTAAAAATAGATACCCAACACAGGGTATCTGAAGCAACCTGTCGCTGAGGGAAAAGGGGGTTGGGGGTCGTGGTTGGCAGAGCTTATTAAAGATTGTGTGGACGTGAGGGTGATCCCCTCTCTGTCTGTGTCTCCACTTTCACTCAAAACCCCCACAAGGTAAAGGACACGCATTGACTCATCCATAATCTCTGGTCATTGCTGTACACACTACAGGCCCATGTCTTTCACTGCTAAACCACCAGAGCATAATATATGTACTGCTAAAAAGAACAATCAACATTCAGTCAATGGTAAATAGATTGCAATCATATAGCGGTGGCGGAGCCATAATGGGAGCCACTAGCCGTCAAACAGTTTGGGGGTCAGTGTCTTGCTCAAGGACACTTCGACATGTGGGCAGGAGGAGCCGGGGTTAGAACCACCAAGAGCAGCAGCTGCCCCAAAAGGTTGCTGCAATATTTACAAAAGGGATTTAACATGGCAGGGTGAAGTAGAGTAAATGTTTATAGAATTACTTTTCTTTATTTGGTAAAATTATTAGTAAAAGCAACAATCTGCATATTTTCACGAGTCTTTGAGATTGAAAAGATTAGGATTTATGGTTGAGAGACTACAAGGTTGTAGTAATCCCATAATAATTTTATAGTAAATATATTCTATTGTATGTTATATTATTAGATTATTATTACTCATACATTAATGTAAAAGCAGGATTTTACTGTTGTAGTTGGTTGAGGTGGAGCTAATTTTGAACTATTTTGTATCGGACTGCAACTAGATTGTTTGGTTTGTAAAAAAAATAAATAAATACCTTCACAATACTTGTTTTGTCCAATAAATAGTACAAACCTCAAACGCATTCAATATAAATTCAAACAAAATTAAAATAATTAAAAAGAAAGGCAGCAAATCCTCACATTTGTGAAGCTGGAGCCATTAAAAATTTTTGCATGAAAAAATGACTTAAATGATCAAAATAGTTGCTTAATTGATTGATTGACTAATCATTTTAGCTGTACTTGTATATACTGTTGGGTAGTTTAATTTATAAGAAAACATCATATTTTACAAGCTCATATTTTATATTTTTTGTGTGCATCTTGATTTGTAAAGTAACTAGTTACTAAAACTGTCAAATAGTTGCAGTGAAGTAGAAAGTGGCATGAAAAGCAACACAAGTAAAGTACAAGTACCTCAAATTTGTACATAAATACTGTACAGTACTTGAGGAAATGTACTTATTTACATTCTCACTGGAAATGCATAATCTTCCTTTCACACCAGCACTGAGCACCTGTGGCGAGAAGGATAATGAAGCCAGGATTCCACATCTTTGTTGGCTTGAAAGGGGTGTAACAACCCCAATGTCAGCATTCACATGAAAATCTGATTAATTCTGCACCTGGAAAGGTTTTTTAATAACATGTTTGTCTTTAGTAGGCAGATAAATGTTAAGACAGACAGTGCTAATGATTCACGGACCAGATTGGGACCTTAAGAACTCTTCTGAGAAAGCTGGATTGAGGTGGAAGACTTGTCACTCAGAAGAAATTTAGGTTGGGGTTACGCACATTTTATGGACGTTATGGATATGACTTCTGATCGGATGACAGCCTTCTTTCAAAAAACACAGAATTCCCACAGCCACTCACAGCTGCCACTACATGATATTGCCTGGTGCTGAGTTTACATTAACTTTTGTTGAATTTTGTTGAAGTGATAGTGAAGTGTATGAACATACAATATGTCGGTATAAAACTTTTACTATCATCAAAAGAAACAAATCAGAATCATCAATCATATGCAAACCTGAATCACATTTATGGAAGTTGGTGACATGGCTCCCTGACAGTGCTCGGTTTCAGATTCAGAATCAATGTCAGGCTCAACACTAGTTTATTAACAAGTACGTAACAAAGAAGAATAAAAAAAACTATAACAAGAAATGTGGAAGAAAATACTGGGAATGACCATGTTGAAGGAATCACTCACAATAATGATGTGCAGCATCATGTAAACTGGGTTGCAAAGGAGAACGTGTGTATAGAATCATGTAAATGGATAAATAACACTGTTATTGTCTTAACTTGGAATTTTATCAGTAGCTGCATTGTTTTGTGTGTGAATTTATAAGCATCTATGCAAATGTCAACATGTGTATGTGATGCATTTGTATATATACATGCCTGGTTTTGTATTCTATACCTTATTCTTTTTACACAATAGACATGTTCAAACACTGTGGCCTCCCAGGTCTGAACTGACACATTCACAAAGCTGTGATTTATCGGTTCGAATGGCTATGTGTGTGTGTGTGTGTGTGTGTGTGTGTGTGTGTGTTTGCGTGTTTGTGTGACTGAGACAAACAGGGACATTAACAACAGATGCAGAAGAGGGGGATAGAGACAGAGCAATGTGCACATTAAAAAACACAAATTTAGATAAAAATGCACAGACACACACACACAAAAAAGCTGTCCAGCATACACACACAGGAAGTGTGATGGATGAACAGGCGTCATGGCGGAAGGCAGTGGGGCCAGAACAGTCTGTTGTACTGAAATGTTTTCCTTGATTCAGTGACCTGCGCTCTTCAACCTCCCACATCACCTTTGACGCTCCTCCAAATATAGAGTGAGGACGATTTCCTTTCTTCTGTTTTCAATGTCTGTCGCAAAAAAAAGACAATGAACCTCAGCCAATCCCTGCATGAAGGCAGTAGCTTTTGCATTCTTTAAATGTACTCAGTTCTTGCAGTAGCACATTAGCATCATATATACCTTATAAGACCAAGAAAATTATATACATTGTTGTGCTGAGGTTCTTAGAGTAAATATGAAGCTACAGCCAGCAGTTGATTAGCTTAGCTTAGCACAAAGACTTGAAACAGGAGGAAACAGCCAGCCTGGCTATTTCTTCCTGGAGTCTTGTCGTCAGAGATAGACACAGCAGAAACCTTCGGACAGAGCCATGCTAGCTGTTTCCCTCTAGTCTTTATGCTAAGCTAAGCTACATACCTGCTGGCATGAGATTCAGATTTACAGTTCAGACATAAGAGTGGTATCAATCTACTCATCTAACTCTCGGCAAGAAAGGAAATAAGTGTATTTCCCAAAATGTTGCACTATTCCTTTAAACCCTATATATATATATATATTTACCCCCAAACTGGAGGAGTGGCTACAGCAGATCCCTGGAAGAACAAAAGACATCTCAGTCCAGAAGAGTGCAGTACTGGGAACAGCAAAGATACTGCGCAGAACCCTCAAGCTCCCAGGCCTCTGGTAGAGGACCCGAGCTCGAAGGATGAGACCACCCGCGGAGGGTGAAGGACAAAGTTTTATATATATTTCGTATTGAAAACTTTATCTCCATATTTGTTGAATAGTAGACCTTATGCTGACCTGCTGAAGTCCTCTATGAAATTATTAGGAAATGAGAAAATAAAATAAAATAAAGTGTAAAATGGTATTGTTCAAAAGAAAACAGTGTTTGAGATGAATGAATTGTAATGATTGGATGTGGGGGAAAATGTGAGAACAAATTAAATCAATCTGAATTTGATTCACTTTAGCTAACAAACAGGAAATGAATAAGAAATGTTGTGGCTGACTATCTCTTAAGTGTGTTGTCAATCTATATGGCTGCTATCTTCACTTCACACTGTATTGTATTGTTAAAGTTGAAGGCCTCGCGTCAGAACAGAGGACAAAAATAGTCACTACGCTGTAAACAGGAAACAGGACAGAGGTTTGACTATGTGTGTTTTGAGTGTGTGTGTGTGTGTGTGTGTGTGTGTGTTTTTAACTTCCTCTGTCCTGTCATCTGCCACCTCTCTCTTTCTTTGTCACTCTTTGTGTCAGTTCATTCATCATCTCTCACACACTCGCTGCACTCACTCAGTTTAAAGATAAAGAAGCCCCATCTGACTGTGTGTTGGTATCTTAGAGTGTGTGTGTGTGTGTGTGTGTGTGTGTGGACCTTCCTCCCTCCAACAGGATCAGCTGACCTCACACACTCGGGACTGCAGCGTCAGCTGGAGGTGGCGCCATACTCTTCGGAAATTTAAAAAGTGAACTTCCACTCACACATTGTACTACGCAGGCTTGGTAGAGTCAACAAGATAAGACAATGGCTTTTGGGAGACAATTAACTGATTTTCAGAATTATTACAAGGAACACCTCTGAAAATATTTGCCCAAATGCAAAAACAGAGTTGAGAATCCTGGAGAGCAGCCAGTAGGGAAGTGCGAAGGAGCTCCAAACACTGGCCTCCCCGGTTACTTTTAATCACTTAGCTGACAGTCTTATCCACAGTGATTTACAAGGAGTGCTGCAGTGGAATTTGCTCCAGTTCTGTTATCAAATCTGATGTGTAGACAGACAAATGAAGAGATGATGCGTCCTCCGAAAGCCTGGGCTAGTTAGTAATACTCTGAAAACACAATGCTGAAATGCCACAATCCATCAAATTAAACCCAAATCTGAGTGTTGTCTGAGATATGAAATGAATAAAGAGAATAGACACTGGAAAATTAGACTGAGATAAAGTCTGGGTAAGAGCAACAAAAACGGCCGTAAAATCCATCAGATCTCACAGACTTTTTATCTTAAAGGTGCCCTGTGGAGTTTTCTTGTAAACAAACTAAAGTTATGTTTACAAATGAACAGAGATCTGTTTAAAGGAATAGTTCAATATTTTGTGACTTATTATTCACTTTCTTGGCGAGAGTTAGATGAGATGATCAATACCACATTTATGTCTGTACGGTAAATATGAAGCTGCCGCCAGCAGTCAGTTAGCTACCTTAGCTACCTAGCCAAGCCGGTAGAAACAGCTACCCTGGCTCTATCTAACAGTAACAAAATCTGAACACCAGTGAAAACAAACAAAAGTTATGTTTACATTCAGTGTTACTTACCAAAACCTTGAGCCCTAACAAACACATTCAATAGATTTGCTTCCTAATAAAACATTTGCAAAGCAGATTTTTTAAGTACTTTAAATCTTGCATTGTTGACATCCATGCGTACTAGCTTGCTTCTTCTTTCCTGGACAAACAAAACGGGGACCCGCTCATAACTACTAGAGGTCAAAAGCTCCAGAGGGAACCTTTAAGGTCTTCATCAGTCAAATTATCAGATTGTATTTAGCACAACTTGCATCCGTATGCATATAAATCTTTTTACTAACACAAGTACAAAGCACACTCCTTTCTGTCGTCTTTCTTGGATCTCAAGGGTCTTGTGCAACCTGATAAAAATGTTTCTGATGTCAAAAATATTATTATGCTTTAGTGTCTGTAAGGAAAGCCTTTTGTAATTATTCACCTTTCAAATAACAGGTCAAATGCAATAATGTAGTTTGAAAAGTGAAAAGAAAAACAAATAAATCTTAATTGTGTGTCGTTATGAACACAAGGCTTCAAAAGTAGACATGTGTTTGGAAATTGCAAACCAGAGAAGTGTCAAACTGTTTGCATTAGACAGTCCGCTTGCCAGAAATTCATCAACATGAACAAATCTCTCCTGAAATCAGAAACCAGAGAACTAAGACAAAAGCATCTGATGTCCTCAGGAAGTGTTGATTGAACTGTCACAAAATGGGAACCTAATATTACTGCAAGTATTTCTCCTTGGACAAAACTACAAGTAAAAATACAGAGCACACAGTACAGTCATCTGGTGAAAGGAAATGTTTAATGTTGCTTTTAAAAAGATAGAGAGCACATGTTCAGTACCTTCAGATTTCTTTGTTAGGAGGAGAAAGGAGGTCAGAAAAGGTCAGACTACATAGTTCGGCTGTCAAACTCTGCGCTGTAATTGGCTGTGGATAGATGTATTTGTGTGTTAAAACTTTGATTAATTTAGCGAGTGACTGTAGGTCGTAAAAGAGGAAGTGAAACTGAAATTGAAATTGCATAAAATACATTCTCACTTGCTCGCATCTTTATTTGATTGCTAATCAGTTTGATTGCTTTGCTAATGGAAATGTTTGTTATATACGTATGGGTGGGGAAACACTCAGTCAAGTCTAATTTGAACACGTACTCCAATATAATGAGCATCAGAGGAAAAGTACACAGTGTAGGTGTTGGCAATGTTTGTGGGTTGCTATGACACAGTTGAACAAGTGATTGAATCTTTACAACAGAGTCAGTTCCGACTGGCTGCACCTTGCTGTCATGACTTGCAATTTAAATGCAGCCTACACTTAAGGTGGATGGAACTTAAGGTAGAAGAAGTATTCAGATTCTTTACTTAAGTAAAATTACCAACACAACACTGTAAAAATACTCGTTCTAAGTAAATGTACAGAAGTACTATCAGCTAATTGTACTTAAAGGTGATCGACATAGAGCTTGTTTTATTTACTTTATATAGGTCATTTCCTGCAGTGGTCGGTGGGGATCGGGCCCCCTCCAATGGGTCACAAGGTATAATGGAGCAGGAAAAAAACAACTAAATTCTACTACAAGCATTTATATTTAATTTTTTCGCTTTTCTCTAATCTGTGCTATTTTTGTGAAATATGAACATGAAATGGAACATGGAACATGGAAATAAAAGTACAAGTACCTCAAAATTGAACTTTAGTACAGTACTTGAGTAAATGTACTTAGTTACTTTACACCACTGGATTGAGGTGTGTGGAAGTTGAACTGCGCCACTCCCTTGTCGGCATGTAAGCACATGTTCAAAGTTACTCACATTTGCATACAGGTAAGCATGCATGCACACCCAGAACCACACACCCACATACTTCCACACATGCACACTCCTGCCGCCTGCCCCACCCAGCTGAGCCTGATCTGTGTCTGGCTCCTGTCCTGCATCCTCCTCTGTCTCTGCTGATTAGCGGCACGGCTGAGGAAGTCTTACAGGAGACGACACCAGCGGCGCACTGCTCCAACTTGGCCTGCATGTCTGGGCTATTTCCAGCCGTCGCCGCCCGGCCTCAGGATGCAGCCCAGAGCAAGAAGAAAGAAAGCAGAGGATCCTGACTCCCAACTACTCTTGGCTCGTGTCGTCAGTGGCTCCAGAAAAAGCCCTCCAGAGGTGTTTCAATCAGTGCGGCCTCTGAAGACAACCTGGTCATGAACCCCAGAGCTTTGTTTAAAATGGGACAGTAAAGGATTGCTCTTTTTGATCAAATTCAACACAAAGGGCCATTGATGTTTCAGGATGTTGTGCATTATGTTGCTGTTGGCAGTACAGCTGACTCAGCATCTTGTTTTTGTTGAACTAACATGGAAAGTTTGTGGCTGTGATGATGTCTATTTAACCTCTCGTTACCTGTATTTTCCCCATTTTATTTGAAATTGTTGCATTATTTTCTTTTGTAAATGTGCTCTGTTTAACATTAACACACTTACTCACAGTCACAAGGACACCTCAGCAGGTGTTGTCCTGAGAGAGGAGTGTTTCTTCATCACCATCTACGCCACACACATATTTTCCCCGAAGAACCAAACTGGCAACCTTCCAGTCACTCTGATCTGCCCTTGCCACTGGCAGATTACATCCTGCCTGTGTCATTAAGACATCTTTCTGCTGTTTTCATTAGTGGTCGCATTCAGAGTAACCAACAAGGTTACCAGAAACTGCTCTTATTCCAGGGAAATGTGTACGTGTGGTAACCGAGGGGTGTGTCTCTAGGTAGCGTGTGTGGAGTTTACATGTGGTATTTTCAGCAGCAGCCAGGTTTAAGTAGAGGACTAAGAGTCAAAGATAATCACAGGGGTCCTGACTTAGTCTGAACCACAACTCCAGGAATAAACCTTCAGAGATGTTAGAAGCAGTCAAGCCCCTAAAGACAGTGACCTGATTTGAACCTGAAAGTTTTAGAGTGCACTCAGAATGGGTGATGTTTCCTCACATTTTCTAAAAAAGAAGAGTCTGGATCTTTTTTGATGCATGGCTTGCCACCTGGGAAGGAGATTCTCTATACCACTTCAAACATTTTTATGAACTAATACTGTTATTAGCGTGACCATGAGTGAGCAAGTAGGTGGGGGTTCTGTGGCTGTTTCCAGAGTCAAACCTGAACATTATGTCTGACTACTAGGTCACTCTTCTACTCAATAAGACTCTAAGACAAGTGGAAGCATGAGCCTATAATGTATCTACTTCTTACATAAGACTGTCACTTAATGATTATCCTGACAGAACTTCTCTTATGAATTTATGTTCAGAATGTTTGAGTTTTTGTACGTGAAGCTCTGTTCTTTGTTTACTCCTGCCCACGTTATACTAACCAGTTCTCTAATCCAAACAATTCTTTGCACCTGGATTTTTTTCTGGGAAAGATGTACAGCACCAGACAGTATTATCTGAGATTAGCTTAAGTCTTTCCTCAACATGCTAAATTAGTTTTGCATTAAATAATTATCAAAGTTCTGTTACTGTTCTGTCAAAGTTGTTACAAATTATAAATAGTATTTTTCCCCCAGTCCTCTGAGGTGTGGAAGAGGAGAACTACATTTTGTAAACTGCGAGAAACACATAGGCAATATATTCATATAGCACTGTATATATACACACACGAAGATGCTGGTGTGTTGTGAAAGTAATTTTCAAGTAATTTTTTCATGTTTGCCTACTGTCACATGCACAGACTGTACTGAATGTAGTGAATACAGATGAATGACACTGACAGTCACCTCTACACCCTTGTTAAAATTAACACAATCAAAGCAACCAAGTCAAAGTGGCAGCGACTGATTTCCAACAAAATACTATGAACATACTACAAAGGTTGCATATGGGCGATGATTGACAGGGTAGGTTGTGCCAAACAAAATGAGGTGAAAACACAACCAGCCTTAGCTAAGCTACCTCTAGAAACAAAAGTATAAACAAAAAGGGTCAACTATCTTATCTACAACAAGAACTAAAAACTTAGAGGTGGCACCAACAACTAAACCCAATGTTTCTAGACTGAACTATGCGAGTGAAAAAAAATTTACAGGGTACCCCAAACTCACCTAACATCCAACCTCTTTCTATATACCTTGCTTTATAATTTTCCAGTTTGCTCATGCACAATCCAGTCACAACCGGCATCACAGAGTAGCAGGCTAGCTGGAGGTGATCTGTGAGCTTGGCAACATACTCTGGTATACTTGCAACTCCAGTCTCCGGCATTACCATCTGCTCTTTAAGGACCCCCAACCTCATGTCCAAACACCAGTTCAGCAGGACTGAAGCCTAGTGATTCCTGCACAACTTCATGTGTGGCATACAGAAGGGGAACACTCTCATCCCAGTCTCTGAGAATTATAGCAGTGTTTGCGTAACACGGACTTCATGGTCTGATGAAATCTTTCTAGTGCCCCCTGGCTTTCAGGATGTAGTCGCTAGAAGTTAAATGTTTAATGCCTAATGTCCTAAGGGCATTAGGAAACACTTTGGACGTGAAGTGTGTGCCTTGATCAGTTTGAACCACTTTTGGTACACCAAATACCGAGAAGTACTTTACCAGAGCCTTGGCAATGACTGGAGCGGTGATTCTCCGTAGTTGAATGGCTTCTGATACCTGGTGGGAGCACACACTAGTTAGAAGGAACTGTTGTGGCTTTAGTCTTGGGCAAGAGTCCCACACAATCACTTTTTTGAATGACTCACCCATTACTGGAATGGGGCAGAGGGGAGCAGTGGGAAAATCACCTGGTTTGGTTTTCTAGCAACTTGACATACATGGCAAGAACGACAGTGGTATTCACATTGAGTCCTAGCCAAAGAAATGCTTAAGGAACTATTATAAGTTTTGGTGACCCCCATGAGCCAAGGACAGTACCTGAGAACAGTAGGTGGTAGGTACAACAACCTGGTAAGTCACTCCAGTCCACCTCTTCTGGGACTTCACTAGTCCAGCGACACATCAGCAGACCATTATCAAGTAAGTAAGCCATTTTCTACCTCTTGGCTTCTTCCTGGCTGAGAAGAGAGGAGTGACATTTTGAAAGGATGTTGTCACCTTGCTGTGCTATGATGAACTCCTCTCTTGTGGCTGGCAGTTGTACAGCCTCTGGACTGGAGGGGGATGTCATAGGGTTAGAGGGCTGATCCTTAGGGACTAGTTTTAACAGCATCAGGAAAGTCCTCTGTAACCAGAAAAGAGTCAGACAAGTCTGGAACATCTTTGACTGGGCCCTTGTAACCACACAAGCAGAGAAGATATCTGGTCTAAGGTTTTTGTACTGAAGTATCAAACTGATTCAGGGCTGTTTAGTACCTCCAGCACAGGTATAACCTTGCCCCCTGCTAGGTCATTGCTCAGAATGAAAACACTTTTAATGGGCAAGGCCGGGAAGACAGCAACTTAGAATTCACTGACAGTCAAAACTTAACATGAACATTGTCAAGGGGCAGGTATGAAACTCACTACTACACAATGAACAACTGCACTTGAGTGACATGACGATTTGAATGACAAAGGTAGGATACCTTCCCTAATAATGGACTGAGCACCACCTGTGTCAGTATCATTACTGGTTGTTGATCTTTTGGATCTCCAGTTAGTGACACAAAACCCCATAAAATGAAAGGTTTGTAACAGGGCTCACGTTCATTATCTTTGTGACATTACTCTTCCTGGCAGTGACAGTCTTAATCAAACCCATGCCTTTTGACTGATGGGAGTGTTTTTACACTTCAAAGATCAGCAATAATGTGACCCTTCTTATGACAGCAGTATTCTGTAGGTTGTGCCAGACAAAATGAGGTGAAAACAAAACCAGCCTTAGCTAAGCTATCTCTAGAACCAAAAATATAAACAAAAAGGCTCAACTATCTTATCTACAACAAGAACTAAACAAAACTTAGAGGTGGCACCAACAACTAAACCTAGTGTTTCTAGACAGACTGAACTACATGAGCAAAAACATGTACAGGGCACCCCAACCTAACCTATCATCCAACCTCTTTCCATATACCTTTTCCAAGTTTGCTCATACACAACCCAGACACATAACCAGTGTCAAAGAGTCTACACCTGAACTTATCTGGCAGGCTTCTTTTATAGCTGGCTTGGCATAACAATTGGCCAGCTTCAGAATCAGTTGCACAATAAGCAGCAAGGCTGGATGGCACAGATGCAAACCAATCACCTTGTTAGCACCTGGAGAGGACACAGAAGAAGGGGGAAGAAGGGGAGGGAGAGACAAAGCAGTAAAGAAAACAAACAAAGCCTGCTTGGCACGTAACAACCCTGTTGTTCTTGTTAACATAGCTGGATTAACCTGCTCCAGTGCCCCTGGGAGGCAAAAATAACCCCCAGTGTATATGTGATTGACTCAACATAAACATCACCCAGTGTAACAGTGTGGCTCCTTGTTTTTAACAGTTTTTGTACAACAATGGAGGTCTATGGCACAGAGGAATTATATAGGCGAGATATCAGGCTTGGCTACACAGTACTTGTTATTACTGTTGGTTTTGGTCTTTTAATGGGATTTGTTGACAAAAAGAAAAATATAGAATATGACTAGCCTGAGATCTGTATGACCAAATTCCTGCTCATGTGGCAGTCTGCAGAGTGAATAATACTAATACTATACTCTGCCTGCTGCTGTGAATGCTATAAAAATGAGAATATTTGGCACCACTGAATAAAACAATTGTCATGTGTTAGTTTTCAGTGTTCACCTCCCGCTGGCTACCGGGACATTCTGCTGACTGTAAGAAAACTTTTTGGAGTCTGTAATTAGTGTGACCGGCTTGATTCTGTGCCAGCTGACTCGCAGGGTGCCGCATGTTTGCTGCACAGCAACACACTGGTGGCAGCACAATGACAGTGGAAGCTGTGTATGCATTCCTCACAAAACACTCATTACTACAGTTTTTGAGAGCATGGCTCCAGTAAAATGGGTTACACAGTCACACATAGATTGATACACACTTTGCAGAAGACAGATAATTGTCCCAGTAAGATTAATAGTAAAACTGAAAGTGAAGCCTTTTGCTCATTTCTGTGTAAATCGATGGATCACTGTCTTGTGACAATTAACAGGGACCTCCTGCTATTTCCAGCTTGCTTTCTACTGGAAGACACGTTATGATTTTCATGTGAAATTGTTGTGTCATCTCTGCTGGGCTGCACGTCTGGACACGTCTAGGATTTACAGTAACCCCAGTATGGCCAACAGGAGGTAACAAATACAGGAACAGAATTTCAACATACCACATCTGTTTTTCTCACTACATTTGTGATGATCCCACTTGTTTCCAACACATTTACTCTACAGCAAATCACAGAAATACTGTATACGTTCACTAGGACTTTCTTCTCTGTAACCTTTGATCAACTTAACCTTTGTCCTTGTAACCCCATGTTCTCTTGTATCAGTGCCCCAGTTTTTGCGCTGACTATAATCTTTGGTTGACTTCTTGTTGATGTTGACACGGTCTTTTTGTTTCCTCAGGCCTTGTGCAAAGTCTCTCCTTCTGTTGTACACTGTAATTCTGGAAAGAACAGCCCAGTAAGGATTTTTGCCTTGTTTTCTACAGAATCAGCAACATGTCTGTTTTACTGTAATTCTGCTTCACTTTTTCTGTTTCATTTACTGCACAATGGGCACTAATGGTTTGCTCATGCTCATGTGGTATACATTATAATATATTATTATGATATATATTATAATAATTCTGTTGGAATGTGTAATGATTTGTATTCTTACATTAGCAGTTGCACCTCATTTTCGATTTAATGGCCTTGAACCTGCCAGTTTTGAGTGGTCTTGACCACATATACAGTAAATTTTCTTATCTACAAACATTTCAGAAAGAAGAAAACAAGGAGACTGTAGACTAGTTTCACAACACACTGTAAAAGTTGTAAGTACATATAAGGATCTCATTAAGTTGCATATTTATACATGAATGAACTAGTTTAAGTATTTGGTAGAGAGAAGTTATTAAATGCTTTGCAACATAATACAATTGTTTTCACCACATACAGTATGGATATCCTTGATTTGACTGTTGGAAGCAGTCATGATTCTGCTCAATCTTTTAAAAAATGCCATGACTCAGGCACTTTTGGGAAACCCATCAAAGAAGAGAACTCATGCCTTTCCTATAACCACCCACCAGAAAGAACAGGTGGTCCTGACTTCAGTAGCATCCAAAAATGTCATCCTGCCCCCGTTTCCAGATCAGGTCAGTTTCACTGTGAAAACACAGAAAAATGTCAAGATATGGAACAGTTTTAGACAGTACAATGTACTCAAATAATCAGTTGTTGAAACTTGCTCTTGCATGTTGC
The DNA here is from genome assembly GCF_020085105.1 of Siniperca chuatsi. Taxonomy (NCBI): domain Eukaryota; kingdom Metazoa; phylum Chordata; class Actinopteri; order Centrarchiformes; family Sinipercidae; genus Siniperca; species Siniperca chuatsi. The sequence continues at coordinate 14,315,866 of NC_058047.1, forward strand.
ACTTTAGGACAAATCCCACTTAGAAATGTCATATCAGGTATTTTACTATTAACAACTGATGTATATCTTTTAACGTTACATGTAATGGGTCCAGCATAGGTGTCTGGTTGGTATTGGTCTTTACTTATGTGTTATATCAGTAGAGAGGATGCAGTTCATCTGAATGTACAACAGACTGTATATAAAGGGAGTATGCCAGCGTCTGAAGGAACTGATCATCAGTCCATCTTGACACTTTAAGGCCTCTTCTTCCCTCCAACACACACAAACTCTGACTCTCTCTGTCTGTAGGGATCATAGGACTCATCTATTGTATCCTCGTCAAAACTTTAGCTCTTCATATGAGCGACAGTGAAGCCATTTGTACCAAAAGATCATGTCACACTTTTCCAGAGAATTATTGTTGATCATTTAGTGATTAATTTGATGTCTTTTGGTATTCTTGATCTAGAAATTTAGTAAATTTATTAGTCCTCTCACTGCATGCTGCACACACACTCACACACACATGTTTATACTTCTGAGGACCCTCACTGACATGGGGGTTTCCTTAGTCAGTGAACCCACCCTTAACCAACACAAATATACACCTAACACCAACCATTGCCCTAACCTGACCTTAAACCTAAAATTAAGTCTTAACCCTCAAACAGCCTTTTGAAGTAATGAGGACTGACCAAAATGTCCTCACACTCAAGTTTAAGGATGGAAATTGGTCCTCATTGAGCACACGCACATTCTAGAAATGTTATATCCCTATACTGTATTCACATTTAAACTGGGAGAACATAAAACAGTGGAAGATATAAACAGACAGGATTATGGGGATAGATAGATAGATAGATAGATAGATAGATAGATAGATAGATAGATAGATAGATAGATAGATAGATAGATAGATAGATAGATAGATAGATAGATAGATAGATAGATAGATAGATAGATAGATAGATAGATGTGCACTGACAAGATTTGCTTGGTTTTCTAAATTTCTGCCTGCAGCTATAATTATTAATAATTAATATTTGTAGTGTATGTGCTGAAATGAAATCCAGAAAGATTCACTCTGTGGGTTTGTCATAAAGGATAATTCTAGATGCAAACACATTTCTTTGACATCAAGTCAGATAACTGAAGTTGAACAATGTACCAAAATGATATGCTAGCCTTACTTTCTTTGCTTTTTCAGACAGTCCACTGGTGAAAATTTTATCTTGGTTTCCTAGAAAAAAATCCTTCTTTTGTCCAAATCAGATGCAGAAATAACAAAACAAGGCATTAACTGGCCTCACTGCCAGTGTCCATTCAGTGCTACATCTGTGAACTATGATTATGTAACAGCAGGTACAAGTGAAAACAACACACTGGGCTTTTATAAAAGGCCCCTCGTAGTAATTGTTCAAGGAGGGATTTAATGGTGCTTCGCTGCTAATTATCGTCAGGCCTTACACTGAACTGATGTCACTTACAGGTGAAGATGAGCCATATAATGAGAATTGCACAACAGGAGATGGTGTTGTCTCTCTGCGGAAGTAAAGACCTTTCAGTGATTGATTTGTCAGGTGCGTAAAATCACTATTTGTGAGTTATTTATATCTTATTTTATACAAATATTCCATTAAAATAATTACTGTACATGTAAAAGACGTGGTTGTGACTACAGTTTAACATTATGGGTTGTTAAAAGTTTATGACCAAAATATCCTTCTTTAATCCATTTAGCACTGAGGCTAATATGCAACAAAGTTGTATTCAGAAAGGTCATATTATAAAGGCTACTCACACTAATGACTGCTCTGCTGCTCTGTCAGTGGGAAGCTCATATTCCAGGTAAGCATGGTGTGGAACAGGAAGCTACAGTGGCAAGGCTTGGTTAATCTCTGTCTAGGCAAGTTTTATCATCCATATCTTTATGTGTCTGACAAGCAGAGGTCCATCTACCGCCAACCTATTTCACTGACTTTATGAACAGTCAGCAGACGTTTCTCTGTTATGTTGCCTTCTTTAAAAAAAAATTATTTAACCTGCTTGGTTGAACCCTGGGGCAGACACAAGAGAAGGTAACACACAAAAGCACAATGAACACAGAACATACACAAACAGAGCAGTCAATACATTTGTGTTTATACACAGAGAAACAGACATATATTTACTTCTCTCCCTACACACAGCTGTCACATATCATCACAGGTATATAGGGTCTGTGGCTAAAAATATAACATGAGTAGATTATGAGGGTTATCACGGCAGGTGATAAAGAAGTAGTAAAAAGAAGCAGGAGGAGGCAGATAGAGGTTTCAGTTTTGTTTGAACTCCATGTTGCCAGGGACAAGACATATCTCTACTGATATATCCCATCCTATATATATACTACCCAGCCTATAGTCTGAGCAACAGTAATCTACTGTAGTATACCTTCCCTAACACTGTTTACTGCCAAACATTACGTTAAAAAATTAATGGACACACAAACCAGGGGCCCTATTTTAACCCTACAACAACCAGTGCAATGCACTAGGTCACGCGTGCAAGGGCAATGACTGTGTGTCCAAGCACGCTTGCTATTTTTGTTTAGATTCCATTACTAAGTGTAATGTTAATTGGAGGGTGTGGTGATCAGTAATTATCTTCTCAATGACAGTGTTTGCCTCACACCTTTTATACAGCTGTTGTACGAGTTCAGTATATGATGAAACCGGTTTGCCCAATGGAGAGGAGAGCGCAGACCAGCTTTTCAAAAAAACGTTGTTCTCACGGTGTGAATGACAAGGTGTAAACATACAACACCAAGAATAAGAGTGAAAATAGATGACAGGTTTCTAATTCTAAATATTTCTAAAAAATATTTGGTTGAACAGTGTACTGGCCGGTGCATGGACATAACACAAAAACTAATGACTAACATAGAAATAGCAGGTACAGAGACATGAGAGAGAGACAGAGATGCAGTAATGTTAGTCTGAACCAACTAGTCTAACCCTGCGCTATATGAAAAGACTAACTTACAAAAATTGTGCAATGCTAAGGATGATCGATGATAATAAAAATAAATAAACCAAGTCTATGAATGATTAAATCGCAATGTAAATAGAGAAACATAATGGGCACAGAGCATAGCCTTGTGGTACACATTAGTACTCAATATAAGGATGACTTCATATCATTGTGGCAAAAGAGATAAATGTTGCAACAGATTACAGCTTAGATAAACTGCAATTAATCAATAATTTGTAATTAAATTAATTTGACTAAAATTGAAATCCATAAAATGATCTTTAGTGCTATATTGCAGTATTTTGTGGTGTCTTGTCTTGTGTCATTCACTGCTCAAGTACTCTTACCAGAATAGCAAATATTTGGGTACAGTGTAGACTCAAGCACCATGTTTTGGAGTGGTTCTGCTGTATCCTAGCAAGCTGCCATTGTTATTATTTAATTATTTAATCAGTGATTCACAATTATTGAGTTTCAATGTACGCACACACACATACTGTGATACTACAGTAAAAACTGCACACATTGTTTAGCCTCTTTCTGTTTGGTAACACATGACATGGTTGTTCTGGTTGTAGAAAAATCTGATTTTTCACACAATGGATCTTCTTAGTGAAACAAAATAAAGAAATAATGAGTGCATGGGATTCTTCATCATCTGGACACAAACAAAGGAAGTGGGGAAGGACAAATCAGTGCAGATATTATTACACCCACTGTGACATTTAATTAAAATCTGATGTTTGAAATTAAATCTCAAACATCCCTGTCTGTTAAGCAGACTGTCTCATACTGTTAGCCTCTGCAGCGGACCTGGAAGACCCACAGGGGCTGTACCTGCCACCCACACAACACACTGCAAATACAAATCCACTCTCACACACACTTGCTGTGTCTGATGCAATCTGCTGAAATCAACATGCTTCACACTTCACCTGAGGAGCCCCAACAGGTCAGGATGTAGGAACAAGTGCATTTTGGAGGAAGTATAGTAGGTACAGTAAGATCAGATAAAGAACTGAATGGTTCTGCTTTGCTCAAAGACAAAAGTATTGAACATTTGATTTATTGATTGCTGTTGGGATGTAAACATAATTTCAACAAATATAACAAAAAATGCTTCTGAAATGCATTACCTACCCTAGCTTTAATGACTGAATATCAGAATCTGTGACATCAATTTACCTCTCTTACTGTAGACTTGGATTACACCATTTCAGGTTCATTTATCACCAATTAATACCTGGACTTTCACAAAAGTACTGTCTGAGCAAAACCACCATGAGAGACAAGTTTACAAGGTCGAGGATAGAAGAGGATTTGTGAAATGTGTATGGGTTTGTTGGACAGCTGAGATGTAGGAGAGGTCTTATCTAAATATGGCAAAAACTGCCCACAGATCCAACTTAATGTGTCTTTTAAGACACAAGTTATTGCTGTACAGTCAAAGAGAAAATTGGGTTGAAGAGAAAGAGAGTGAGAGACAAGAAAAAACTGAAACCTCTCCTTTTTTGTGTTTTCCAATTTCAAAATTAGCAAGGATTTAAAAACTCCTTCCTAACACAGAGATCAAACAGTTACAGTTTACTGGGATGCAACAAAGCTCTATTTGAACTTTGAGTACAGAAGGAAAGGTCACAACCTGCATCTGTGTGGGGATAATGTGTTGCAAATTGAGCTGAAATCAAGATCTCCTATCAAAATATTTGTTGAGCACTTTTAACTATACACAAGTCCCCTGATGGTGTTTATGTGTGACCAGCTACAGTGAGGTCACCTCTCTGCTCTGAGTTCAGCAGTTTGGTGGCCTTAAATCCAAACACACAGCTGTATGAAATCAAACCCAGAGATAAACAATGGAAACATACAGAGAGAAAAAATAGCTAAGACTCTGCAGGAAGTTTTACGGCTTGCCAGAACTCTAACAGTGCACAACTCAGTGAAACACAAAGATTAAGAATCATTTCTTTGTCTTGTTGTCAAACCACTTTGTTGTAAATGAGCCAACCTAGAATCCAAACTAACGACGTCATGGTTAAATGGCAGATGTCTCAGACCGTTGGACCACTAGGATACCTTGTCTTTCCAGGATTTTAGTGATTTCCAAACCTTCCACTACACATTATGTATGGACTCATCCCGCTGATCTCATTATAACCACAAGTGAACGCTCTCTGTTGAAAACATGTTAATATCAATATATGTCAAAACAGACTCCCTGAGGCAGCTTGAATAGAACTGTCTTTCCAAGATGTTAAATTGAACTGTTTAGGGTCTTTTTTCTTTTTCTTGTCATCACTGCCTAGCTTCATTTTAATTCAGCTATACAAACAACCAAGCAGCTCCACAAGCTGTGGATGAAATGCCTTGCTTATAGGCAGGAGTGGACATGAAGAGGAGAGCATTAATCAACCAAGCCTTTAAATAAGGTTCAGGGTCACTGTGGCAGTAGTTGCAGAGGGAAGGTTCTGCTAACATTTATTAGAAATATATAGGCTAATAAAACAATACAAAATATGATTTAATCTAAAATACCATAAAAACATTATGGAATGATATACAACATACTTACAGTGCATACCTCCACCAAGGCCACACATTCCTCTAAATTCATTTTAATAGTTTTTATCTGCATCTGGATTTAGATCTACATCAAAATATACATATGATGGCAGATAATCATACTGACTTTAAATGATACCTAAATCCTTTCTGGGAATATTACCATGTTGCTTTAGTGCCAGCTAAATGCAAAATGCCATCATTTTTTAAAAGTGCTAGTATTTGCTTGTGTTATCTAAATTTGGTTGCAGTTGCACAGTGTGTTCATGAATTATGGCAATTTAGGTCAAATAGGCCACTCTTGGCAACTAATCAAGACACACAGTATGAATATTAGAAACAAAATCTATTCAATTCATTCTCGGCACATGGCCTACCTTTGCATCAACTTTGCAGGTTATGCTGAGGTTGGTGAAAGTGTCACTGCATGAGCATGTCTCTGTCTAAAGCAAACTGTCACAGCTGTCCAATGGGAGAGCATTGAGAGTGGCACAATGTGCTGGTTAGTCTCAGTGTGTCTTCATCTGGGATTGCAACAATGTGGCCTGAGGCCATGTTCTGCTAAACACTACAGTTACATAATATACGTATATGCACATACACACAACCACACAGACGCTCAGCCCAACAGGTCTCTTCAATCTGCGTACAAATAACATGACTTTACACATTCAAATTGTGTGCAGTGCATATGCCAAAGTCCACCTCCTTACGCAGACTTTGTCGCTCTTTATACTACATCACCTGACGTTTTTTTCTCTATGACATTCGCGTGTAATATGACACTCCGTCTCTGCACAATATGTTTTTATTGCTCATACATGAAATCATGCAGTCATACTGTAAGTTTGGGCACACGTTTATACATTTTGCTTCTGTTATCTCACAGTGTTTCCTACCATGCTCCTTCTTTGGTAGATCAAAAACGTAACATTAATTTAACAATTTATACTACCAGAATTTTTTAAACAACATTGTTTAAAGATAAGAAGCTAAGTTAACATTAGCCTTGTTAGATTCATGGCTAGCAGACTCGCTCATTTTAAAAGACAGTATTAGCAGTACAGTTCTTTATGTTTTTTATTTGTTAGTTTATTTATTTAAATTCTCTAAGTATAATGTGAATTTCTGCAGGTGGCACTCTTTTCAATGTCTTACTATTGCTTCTAATGCTAACTACCCAGTTTTTTCTGTTTATTCCAAACGGCTACCACTAGGGCTACAGTAAATACTGAAGCCAATGGGTAAGTGCCTTAAACTGTAGGTCCCCACCCCATGAAATGATAACACCCGACGTTAATATCTTAATATCTGACTTGACTTCTTGCCTGTTGGTGTATTTAAAATGTGTTTTTTCACTGAGAAAATATTAAGGCTTAATGAGAGATACTTGGGGATGTGTTTGTTTCATTGACAGGTGTCACCTTATCTTTTGATTTGCATCTTTCACCCAATTTAAAATAAATCATGAGCCTCCAAAAAGGAGTCCAAATAAAGTTTAAGCTCAGTGTAGTTTGTCTCCCATTCACATTTGTTTAAACATCAGTAACATTAAACAAAATTGTCATTCCAAAACCAAATCTGAAAATCGTAAAAAAAAAAATAAATAAATAAAACAAAACATGTGTGGTTGAAGTCTATTCGAGCATCTGGTTTGTATCTGCTATGGCACACAACATAAACTATTAGAGAAACAGGGACACGATCCATAAAGTTTTCACCACTTTTAGCTGCCTCAAGCTGAAGCTGTTATTTTATACAGAAACAACCGTCACACACACCCAGACACACAGGCTGACAGTTACAACAGAAAACAGTATTGAAAGCAGGAATAATCTTCTGTATCTCATCTCATCTCATAGTAACATTGATATTCTTATTATCTAACCATGACCATGATCTTTGCCCAATCTTAACCAAGCCTAACAATAATTTAGTTGCCATGGCTTTATATTGAGGGAATATCCAATTAAAAAAACAAACTTTATATGAATTGAATTAATTCTGTCTGATTTGTTGAAAACAATGCCCAGTAGAATTATATTTACCAATGCAAAATAGCAGCATATGGACATATTGTGTAGGAGCATGAACAAGGTCTAATTCCGGTTGTAGTTTCTTTAAGAGCTTTTCCAGGAATTTTTCAGTTTGAAGATGTGTGTTGGTGCACATGTCAGACAGCCTAGACGTCTTGTGATGAGCTTTCTATTGATCTGTTCACTGCCTGTTGAGTCCAAAAACATGTCCAAGGAAGCCCTGCTGTGCCTATAGCCAGCACCTCCTCGAAGATGGCAAAAACACACACAGCAAGGCCAAAAATACCAAACCCTCTAAAATTTTCTGTCACAATAAAGCTTTCTGAATCTGGATTTAAGAGATACGTTCAAAGTATAAAAGTCAACCTCAGTATGTTCAATCTATGATGCTCAGTACACTTAAGGAGTTATTTTGCAATGATGTATTGCACACAGCAATAATGAATAATAATAAGTTTTTCAAGCTGAGAAAATGTGAGACTCTGATATTATCTTTCCCCCTTCTGATAGATTTCTCATTGGATACTGGGTGAATAGTGCAAAATGTGTTAAAAAAGTAAATATTGGACTGAACCCAATCATTTGATGTCAGAGCACTTGGATTAAGCTGCAAAAAAGCATCCTTTTATGAAGAAGATGAAGAGGAATCTGTTGGTTTGGGGAAAGATGATTTCTGTGCTTGCTATTTGAAATTTGCACATAAAAACTACCCTTCTATTTTGCACGAGGAAAAAAAAAAGCCATGCCACACTGATTTTCTGACTTTCTAATTTCTTTCGCGGAATTGCAAACCGCCTCAACTACTGAGCAAGTTATTACACAGACCATGATGCAAGACAAGATCATGTGATTATAAAAGAAAATACAAATAGGCCCTAAGAATTCCTGATTATTTCATTCTATTCAATCACTGGAGGTATCAGCCAAGTGTTAAAAGAACCCAAACAGACCCAAACTGCTGTTCTCTACTCTCTGTGAAGCAGTACATTATTTATATATCATGTTCCTGATCACAGTCTTGTGAATCCAAAATTAACTGAGACATTCAATCACAGCTCTGGCCAACATTTCATGCATCTCTCTGACCTACTGCTTTGTGGAAAAACTAACAAAATCTGATGAAGATCCATCCAAGAGGGAGGAAACTTCCACCTTTTACATTTAGGCCTCTGGCCACTACAGGAATGTTTTCAAATGGCTGTAACTGATGTGAAACAGAATAGCTATTTCAAAACCAACAAAATGTGATTTGAGAATATCCCCTAGTCTCCACTTATAAATTGTAGACATAGTGGTGGAATCACTTAGTGCGTCCCCGTTTCTATTCTGGACAGAAATTAGAGCACCTTGTTAGTCAAACACAGTCAGGGTACACTAGCTGTAGACATACATGCTCTGAGTGCTGCAGGAGAAAATCATTAATGAGTCCTATAAATATCTGAAGCTGGTGTATATTTACCTCCACAGAGGTGTGGGTTGGTCTTTTAAATTCAGATCCTTATTACCATAGCCCACTTTGTCACAAGACCATCTTCCCTCTGTGTGCTCCATGCACGTGATATTTAAGAATGAGAGAAAGATGAGGCAGGAAAAGGGCAACATGTCCTCTCTAGAGGAACACACACACATATGCAGGCACACACATCACATGGTAGGTGCCTCCAGATCTGTCCTGGGGGGTGGGGGCTGATAGAGGAAGGGAGCTCATATCAGGCATTTTTTGCACATTACAGATTTTCTCATTCTCTAAAGCCATTACTCACAATAATGTGTTTTATTTAACGACATCAGTGACAAATAACATGTCATGATTAATTGTACCTCACACATTAAAATATGTTGCTATTCATACTAAACTAAAGTGCAAAAGTGGCTTTGACCTTCATATGCAAGAGAAGAAAACAACCAATACTTTATTAAGTATTATTAATTATATGTTCAGAAAAATATTGACTTGTTTGTTTCCTGTCTCAAAATACCTCTATTATATTCTACCTTTGCACCAGCAGAAGAAGAACAGGATTGTAACCAGCCAAAATATGATGGCAGGTGAGCAGCCTGCCTCATTTCTGTTTCTAAAACTGCATAGTAAACAGTAAAACTGCTCTTAAACTTCAGGAAACCACCAACCAGTGTTGGGACAGTAACTTCCTGTACCAGTTTGGAGAGAATCTGTATTCCACAACATGGCTGATTTGGGAAACACTGAATTGAACATTCTTGCAGAACCACCTGTGTTCCTTTTAAAAACACTGTTTATGCTAGCTGGCCACAAGCTGAGACCCCAGGGTGCTGAGGGAGAACAACAACAGAGAGAGGAAACATCTGCAGAGAGGGTCAGCAGCACATAGTGGAATTTCCGCACATGGAGGATGTCTCATAAAATCTGTTTTTTTTCCATCTTAAAGATTGAACATCCAATAGAGTGAGTCCTAATATAATAGAAATTTGTTTGTCTAGTTATGTTTTTTTAGACAACCAAGCACCTCTTCATTCCGTATCCCAAAAAAACTAAACAAACCAAATTAAAAAACTAGAAAATACTGGGAAAAATGGAAAACCCTCAATAGTTTTCTAAAAATAAAGTCAGTACATTTTTCCATGAGAAGTGAATGTCACAATCATGGATCTCACAAGTATGATATCATAACACAGATCAAACTTTATTAATTTTAAAAGTGTATTTATTTAATTTACATATTTAATTAGAGTTTTGTTTTTACATGTTGAATTATAATAGAAAATTTGCAAGTGACACAGAGTCACCTGCTCTATAATGACTCCTGGCATGAAAGCAAAAACTCAGCATTAAAAGCCTGTTTTCAGAAGCTACTGCATCTTACACCCTTCAATTATGAAATGTCTTTTACAGCTTTTTTCCATTTGCTGATGAAGACCATGAGATGTGGTTGAAAGCTCTGAAAAGTGGACATTTGACTTGAAACTTTGTCACACAACTTTTACAGCATGCAAATGTCTGCTGTATTTAACAGCAGTTTTTTTGTAACCCAGAACATTGAAAACACAAATGGAAAATATTTTTAAAAAAAGACATATCTTACGTGTTTTACATTAATAATGGTCACCATTTGTTTTTTGACAGTAAGATAGTTTAAACATGGGTTTGTTCATATGCTGATTATTTATAAATCTGTGAAGTGAGCTTTACAAATCATGCAGCAGGATGGCAGTTCATTTCTCTGCTGCTTAGTTCTAAACTGAAACTTTATTTATTATGTCTACTTTGCCATTTGTTTAGAAAAAAAGAGATTTTCCCTCTAAAAATCAAACTCTTCAAAAATGTATAGGAATCCTAAATAAAAATATCAATAAATGAGTCTGAACTTGAATTTCTAAAGCTGCTATCCTCATGTAAGGTCCACATGCAGCCTGCTTTGTGTCTGGTGTGTTATTGTTTTTTTCTATAGATGAAGAATAATAACACATTCTCCACTATTTTGGGCTCTACCAAATGTGTTCAAGTGTCACAGTAAAATAATTAATCTAATCAATCAGCTGGATTCAAGTGCTGCTGTCAGATAAAACAAATGCATTATTGCTTCACTTGCTCATACAACACTGGAAATAATATTTAGAAAAGCAGCAGTAAAGCAGTTGTTGATGTTTGAAGTAACAAATGTTTAGGTTTGTCCCTATTAAACATTATAAGCCTTCTACTGACTGTGTGACTGTTGAAGTGGCCACACATCTGAGCCAGAAGACAAACGTCAACAGACAGGTCATCCTTGGGTCAGCTACTATGTCATCTGACATAAAGTCAGGCTGCCCTAGTTACTAGCACTATTCATTTTCTGATCATAGTTTGGCCTGGGTGTAAGTGCTGAGGGGAGTAAACATCACCTCCCAAGGTTAAATGTTATTGAATTTATGGCACACAGCGGACCAATCGAATAATTGAGGGTTTACATCAGGGGAGCATCCCAGACTCAATACAATGAACTGAAGATGCCTGGAAATACTAGCAGAGTCACATTTAACACTAAAATAATAGTTGGTGTAAAATCACAACATATTAACCTTTGTTATAAGTAGTAATCTGTTCTGTGTAGACAGAACTTACACTGTACAAATAATCCGACTGTTTTCTATTGCGGGTCAGCAAAGAAGAGGAAGTATGTTACCAGGGTTATCAAGTGGGTACCTGCCATCACAAATGTACAGGTGAGTTAGGACGATAAATAATAATGGTGACACATATTTTTTCCCCCGACATTTCAACAATGATTTTTCCATCGGGTTGATGAATGTCTTGAGAGTCACAGCAGAAGTAGGTCAGTGTTGAGAATGGATGTATTCGTTGACACAATGCTTTCTACAGTATCTGTCCAGGAATTTATGGTGTACCCTCTACAAATCCAATTAACCTTCAAAATAAAATGTACTGGCCAAATGCTAAACTTGTTTAAGAAAACATGTTTAACTACAACATGACATGTGCTCAATTCTGACTTCAAATACCGACTGGACTGATTAGAGAAAGCTGTTATTAAAGGTCTAGTTTAAAACACAGTTGTCCATTTCATGACATTTGTGAGTCATTGTTTATTTTATATTATGAATGTAAAAACAAATTTACAGACACAGGCATATAAACAAGCAAAGTTGCCATGTATATTTACATTTTGATAAAATTTGAATGGATGCTGCCCATGCATCACCTGCGCCTGCAACAGCTGTGGTGGGTAGCAATTGTTTATCATTACCAAAAGTCTGAACACTTTCAGGGTTGTAATCTACTCTTTAATGGTGGTTGAATTACTTCTTATATGTTACTAGGACACAGATAAACACACCAAAACAAACAGAAAAGAGGACAGAACAGAGAAAAGTCATTACTTTCTCTAATTTGAACATCTGTGTGTGTGTTGGCCACTACATTAACAATGGAAGCTGATAGAAGTGCATTTGTGTGTATGGAGTAGCACTTCCATGGCCTTGTCCCATCTATTCACATCCCTCCCTCGTGTGGCCTACATACCTTCCCCAGTCAGAGAATGAGCATCACACGTGAGTTCAGCATCCCACCTACATCCTCTGTTTTCTCTGCTGTCACTGTGAGGAAAACATGACATTAAAAGCTCTTTGACCTTCACTTGTTTATTGGTTTTCATTCGTATCTGCTACACATCTACATGTCAGCACATGCTTTGTGGTACGACAGTGAATGTCCTGATGAATGGAAGGCTTCATTTCAGATCATAACAATCAAGATACAGTGAGGACATAGTATCATCTAATAACTTTCCTCCTCTAAAGCTCTAAATGACACGGACATCTGTAATTTGATTTTAGAAAAAAATGTAGTCATCCGTAAACCCCAGACATATTTTACTTCACACCTGTTTCCCCAACATTTTAAAAACATCAAAACAATGACTTCTGAACAAAATTTCTTTTACTGCTATTAACTATAGACCTACTATAACTATGTGTTGCCTGCTGTGACACTGGAATAATCACACTTAAAAACACTTTCTTGTATAATTTTGATGCTGTGTTAGCTGTTGTTTTAGTGCTTCCTTGGTTATACCTTTGTTTGCTTGGGCTACCACACATGTGGTTGTATAATGTAGTTTAAAGTAAATAATCTGTGTTGTCAGGATATAGATTAATTGAAAATGAAAATATATACAAAACAAACAAAATCATAATCATAATCAGGTTTATTGCCAAGTAGGGTTTCACATACAAGGAGTTTGCCTCAGTATATTGGTGCATAACAATAAACATATTAAGTAGAAAATATAAAGAAAGATGAAAGCAAGCACTGCAAGTCAGGAAGCATTAATATACAATATAAAATTGCCAATTAAATAGGGGAAAAATATAAAAACAATATGTACAATATGGAGGTTATTTAAATGAGTGAGCTGTGGGGAATGTTGTTACTGGTAATACCTCGGATGATGCTTTAAAATCATAATTTCTGTTGACAGTTAAATTCTTTGCAGTATGAATGAAGCCTGTGGCCTGGTTCAGGCAGGTGCGCCCACACATGACACACTCTACTCTGCTGGAATATATATCAAACGCACCTTTAGCAATGACGCGGTTTATTTAAATTGTCGGTACTCTTCAGGTTCGCTTCTTTGCTAGCTCTACTGTGAAAGCTGTACTTAAACACTTACTGCGGTGCTGTTCATGAACGTTATCATTTCACAATCAACTTGACCGACAGAAAGTCAGATAATGCTGCTTCAGAACAGATTTGTGGAGGAATATTTGTCTTTAACTTGCGCTCCCTGCTGCTTTCGCTGCTAGCTGTCGGTTCATAACGTTACATCAACGGTCGTCCTCAAACGTCTCTTCAAGCTGAAGATGGAGTTTCCTGTTGACATCTTCAGGGTTTTCTTCTCCACGGAGGTGCTGGGGATTACAGCTTTGCTTCACCAAGGTGAGTACATTATGTCTCGCCGTTCAACTGTTTTTTTTGTGAGCTTGGCAATTTGGCTGTGGATTGCGCTGTAGCTTGTTTCCATAAATGCTGTTAACTAGCTAACTGTTAACGTTAGCATAACTAAGTGTAATATTTGCTTTGGTATTAATTTCTTTCTTGTAACGTTAATAGCTAATCTTGTTTTTCTTTTGGTTGTTGTTTGGCAGGTGCCTTTTTATTCCCTCGTGCTGTTGATTTATGTATCATAGTGGTGACATTTTGAATGAGTTTATGAATGTTAGGAGTTGGTTAACTAGCTTATACCATCTAGGTTGTTGCCTTAGTTTTGGCGGTTTTTATCGGCACAGTGCAATTTCTGGGATCTAACGTTAGTTAGTTAGTAGAAGGTAGCTTAATATTGTATATTGGCTTCATGGATGTAATCAGCCCATTCTCATTATTGTTTTTCAGTATTACTGGCTTCAAGAGAAACTCAACATGCACTTGTTGACTAAGATGGGTTGTCTTTTCTCCACACATTCTTCAGCTAAGCATTTGAGACACATTTGAACTCAAAAGCAAGGAGTTTACATGGCAGCTTGCGTTACTATTTTTAATATCATAATTGCATCTAAACTGGGCTGGGCTCCTCTGCTACGTTTTACCCTGCTGCTCCACTCAGCCACACTCATTGCCAACCTCATCATTTAACTCAATAAGTTTATAATCACCTGCTGCAAACCTGACATGTCTTTCCATTTGGATAGCTGGGGTTATTTTATCCTTCTCAATTCACTGGATAGTGTATCTCCCCTGCAGTTGTTGGAGGTGCTTTGTTTGGGCATGGTCTTGGGGCACTTGGTGCAGTTGACCCTCACATTGTAGATTCAACATAACAGCTGGTGTCAGGCTCTGTATCTAATGTTTGTATGGGGGATTTTATTATCGTAACTTCCCAATCTCCGCTGTGCTGAGCCGAGCGGAAAATGATGAGCTCAGATATCTTGATGCCAAATGTCAGCTCTGCACAGACTCTTTATTCTTTTTCCACGTGAGCTGGCTGACTGAAATAGTGATTGGTATTGAAACCCTCTTAAAGTATTTCCGAATGGGACTCTTCCAGTGATCATTTCCTCCTGACCATCTCCTCGAGCGAAGCAGTGTGTCACTTTGATTCCAGGGAGTGATAACTCCTTGTCGGGTTATAAAGGATAGTGTGGCAGAGCCATATATTTGAAATCTAACTGGCCTGCAGATACAGTAGTAAGCTCCTATAGTAATGCCTCTATAACAGTCAAGCTCAAACGATTAGTCAATCAATCGAATAGTCAATCAACAGAAAATTAACCACCAACAATTTTGATAATCGATTAATTGTTTGTCATTTTTCAAGTAAAATGCTTGACGTTTTCTCCTTCTAGCTTCTCAAATGTGAGGATTTGATCCTTTTCCTTGTCATATTTAATAGTAAACGGAGCATCCTTGTGTTTTTAACTGTTGGTTGGACAGAAAAAGCAATCTGTATATGTCACCTTGGATGAAATTCTAATGGACATTTTTCTCTATTTGTTTTATATTTTACAGACAGAACAATTGATTGATTAATTAAGAAAATGATGTGCAGATTAATCAAAAATCAATAATAGACAGTTGCAGCCTTACATACCACAAGCAACCTGTAATACACTGTCTTAACTGCACTGCACTTTGACTCAACACAAGAAAATGTATATATCACCTGAAAGTGGATTATTCACATGAAATTAAATCATGTAGAGCAGGCATTTAAAAGCCACTCTAAAACTTCTGTGAATTTAAATGTTTTTGCACTGATTGAAAATTTAATTGTTGTTTTAAAAATTAAAATAAAACATTATGTCATTATATTTATAAACACCTAGGTGCTAAGAAAAAGAGACGAATGAGCATAGGCAGTAAAGAAAAAAAACTCTTGCATAATATGATAAAGAATTTGTAAAAAAGTAATTATTAATTAATGGACATCCTTTTACTGCAGAGATTGGTTAATAAAAGCAAGAATCTACTTAAAGTCATGATTTGTTGGACAACACAACATGAAGCAGGAGTGAGTAATTTAAAACCTGTGCCTTTTACTTTTGCAGTCTCTCTGCCTCTCTGCCTTTAAAACAAGAGGCTACATTTATTCAGACAGTCCATTTCTATAGCATTCACAAAGGTCTTCATCAGCCTTCACTCAAATTTGAAGCTGTATTGAATGAGGCTTTCATTCTGGATCAATACAGCAGCTCTCAATAGGCTCACATTGACTGGACAGTGCGACCTGGATGGCGGTGGCATCCTGCAGGAGCTGGTGATCAGGATTTCAGGAACAGACAAGGTCATCTTGCACATAAAAAAGAAAAACAGCCTTCACTAAAGAGGCCAGAGCCAGTTTCCTAACTCTGCAACATTCATCCTCTCAGTGTTTGGCCTTTGGCAGATTTAGACCTCGCTCTTGTTCAAGGACTTCAGGACTGTCCGACTCCATATTTATGAAATAGGACAAGCTGTCACAGCTGGATGTGCATGCTCACACACACATGCACAATTATATAGGTTGTTTATATTGTACACGTTGTGATGAATGCAGAGTGTTGTGTAGCTGATAGAATGTGTCCCATTGTAAAATATATTCACCATCTTAATCACTGTTGCCATATACAGTTTGTACACACTAATGAACACAAAGCAGAACAGGGCCATGCTAACACTGTTCTTCATCCCCTAATTACTGTGTTATAAGCTATGAATAGTTTTCCCAACAGTGAAGCCATGCATCCTTCTGTTTCACTTGTCATATGATGTTTTTCATCAACGACTTTAGCACGCTTTCTCGATCATTCCTCAAATAAAGTGCCCGACGCACGTTATGTGGTGACATGGCATTCCATTACTGCAGGAAACGGTATTAGCAGACCTTTAGAGGCTGCATGATGCCACAGAGTCGTCTCGTTCGATGCAGCTGATGGCATTTTCACGTGACAGGTAGTCTACTAATGGCATGATATGGTATGAGTAAATGAGACAGCTGTGAAGAAAATAGGTTGGAAGCAGATTAAACAGACAGCACCCTCAGCATCATCTGCTTGGCGCTCTGCTCTGTAAGACCAGGCCAGGGTCAGAAAGATAGTCAAATATAATCTCCAGCTATGATGTTTTTGCTGCACTGAGCTGTATGATCCATTATGTTTTTAAGCATAAAAAGATATTTATGGAAAAGAAATAATCCACATGGTGCATTTCATCCTGCTCATTTGGCTTCACCACATAAGAGACATCAGATGAGCAGACAATCATAGCAAACAAAGTTTGTATACTGCGCTTTCCACAATCTATGATATTCTCCTGTATAAGCCCTGGCAGTTATAGTGTATTAAAATTGGGCAAACCCCCTTCTGAAAATGGTATCGCAATCCTCAAATGTATCCACAGTTTTGCAAAAGTCTGTTATTAAGAAGAAAAGAGGAAAAAACTTCAGTTTACACTGACCCAAAGCTGAAACATTAGTCAATTAATAGATTAGTAGATTAACAGAAAATTAATCAACAGCAATTTTGATAATTGATTTACACATTAAGAAATTTTTTAAGCAAAAATGCCAAAAATGAATTGGTTCCAGCTTCTTAAATGTAAATATTTGCTGGTTTTTACCTGTCCTCTATGATATTGGATTGAATACCTATAGGTTTTAGACTGTTGTTCAGACATAAGCAAATGGCTTTGGGCTCTGGGGAAATTTAATAGGTATTTTTTCACTATTTAATGGACTAGAGCAAATGATTAAGCAAATAATTGAGAATATAACTAGCAGATTAATCGCTAATGAAAATAAATGTTGCAGCCCTATGCTGAACAAAGACAGAAATGGATAAATTGTTTTGACAAATGAGCCTTGAATTATGTGACAAAACAGCACATTTTTAAAGTTTTTTAAATTAATTTTAATTTAATTTAAGACTTCTTGTATGCATATGCTCATGTGCAGACACTCACACACTGCTGTTTGATGTAGCATCTGCTTATTAAGAGCACCCATCACCTTATGACTTCTTGAAAATCTTATGACTTCTAAAATCTCTTAGCCACTTGCGAGAGATAATAACACGAAAGTGAACTCGCCCTGCAGGGATTAAGAAGTTCTATCAGTCAGAGCCAGGCTACCTGTCCGCCCTCCTAAGAGAGCTAAAACCGCAGGACGAACCTTATTAAGGAGGAAATAACTCAAGTGGATTGCTAGGAGCCCTGATAGGGGATCCAGCAGTTTCAATTTGGCCCACCAAGAAGCCTGCGAGGTCATTTTGAACGAAGATGATTTCACACACCAGTAGTTCACGTGCATTTCAGCCGCAAGGAAATTTAGCTCCTAAATGATAAGTGCTATTTGGCGTTGTGCCATAAGATGCAGATAACCCCTGAAGTGGAAGAGAAGTTGAGTGAAGTTGTCTTCTCTTAAGAGGTGCCAAGTTAACCGAATTGAAATAAGAACAAAGATAGTTCAAGTTAGTTATAGAGCTTTTAAAGGGACAGTTTACCCCAAAATCAAAAAGACATATTTTTCCTCTTACCTGTAGTTCTCTTTATCCATCTAGTGTTTTGGTGTGAGTTGCCCAGTTTTGGAGATATTGGCCATTCAGATGTCAGCATTTTTAAAATATAATTGGACTATATGGTACTTGGCTTGTGGCGCTCAAAGCGCCAAAAAACTACATTTGAAAAACTCAACAGTGATGTCTCTTTCCAGAAATCATGACCCAGTTACTCAAGATAATCCACAGATTTGTTGTGAGCAGTTTCATGTAGGAACTATAGATTTTGGGGTGAACTGTCCCTTTTTAAAGTGTTTTTATTTTTATTTCAAGGATGCACTCAAAAAACACAAATCTTTCAGTTCTGGCCTCAATTTTTACCATTTTTATTTCTAAAGCTGATATGTTTCAGCAATCAAACCTTGTTAATTATAAAAATTAACATGAGTTTTGTGTAGCATTTTCTGAACACAGAGGTCAAAAATAGCAATCCAACCAAAGACAGCATGTGAATTACATTATTTGAAATGTAATTGATATTTTTCAAGTTTATAATTAATACATTTATCAACACTGTTTTGAAGGAATCTGCTGCTAAACATTAAAGGAATCAGAACCTGTAAGTATGTCAAAGTTAGAATAAAACAGATGCAGGGGTTTGTCCAATAGATAGATAGAGACTTTATTCATCCCCAGGTGGGAAATTCTAATGTCACAACAGCAGTAGTACATGAACGACCACACAAGAATAGTGCAAAAAAACCCCAACAAATATCAAAACAAAGTATCTAACAAATATCTAACAAAGTATAAAAGTATGCCCTTTAAACAACACTGTGCATGCACAGTGTGCACGTTGCTGTAAGGTGTGCAAAATGGATGTAAGTTAAGGAGATATATTGCACTTTGCCAGAAGTTACAGATAATGTAATTGTAAGTCCAGTTAGAGAGTGAGTCCAGTAGGATGTCCACTGATGTCCAAACTGTGACAGAGTGGGCATGAGTTAAAAAGTAGTAGTACTTGTAGAGCAAGCCAGAGAAAACACTAAAAAAAAATAATCATAATTTAACTAATTATCAACATTAAACTGGAAATCTGCATGATAGTACTTTTATTTTTGTTTATTTTAGCAACATATAATAGGGCACAGATTTTTGCACTGTACCTGTCACTTACTGAATTAAACTACTGCAGCTTATTAGCAGTGTTAAAAAACAAGTATATGCCCACATTAACTGATTATGACCACAGTTCAACATACATCTTGAATCACTTCAGACTGTGAACTTATGTTAAAATAGTGAATATTTTTTTGAAGTTAGGTCTCTGGAAAGTGTTTGCAAAGTCTCTGTGAGAAAAAGACAGCTGGCAACGAAAATAACAAGCATAAAATTCTGGTCTGACCTCAGTGATAAAGCCCTCTCAGAGGAAAAGGTGACATCATCTGGGAGCCGATCTATTGGCCCACGCCACACTCTTCACGGCAGTCAACACAATATGGCACTCTTTCAGTGTTCAACTTCTAGGAACTGACTTCAGATGTGGACTAAACTTCAATTTATTAGCACAGCTCACTGTAAACAGATCCTTCTGATGATGTAACTTTTTGACTGGGAACACACTGTATTAATCTGCCTCATGCATTCCTCCTGCATCACTTTTTCACACAGGACCATGTAGGTTTGGATTTTGTTTTCCCTTAATAATAACAACCTTCATTTAAAAACTGCATTTTGTGTTTACTTGTGTTATCTTTGACTAATATTTATATTTGTTTGATGATCTGAAACATTTAAGTGTGACAAACATGCAAAAAAATAAGAAATCAGGAAGAGGGCAGACACTTTTGCACAACACTGTATATATATATATATATATATATATATATATATATATAAAAACAAATCTGTTATACATTCTAAAAGAAAAAAAATGTCATTACTGTTAAATACACTTTTAACACTGTGTTGTAAAGGATCTGCATTGTAGCCATCTGGTTTGCAAGGACTAATATTCACATGTATCTGTATCCTAAAACAGCAAAACAGTCTTAGGATACATCCAACGTGCCACAGCGGTTCAGAAAACACACCATAGTGTGACTTCTTGCTTGTGGCACTTTAGGTGTTGCACTATCCATACCCCCAGTTTGACTGCAGCACATCCAGTAACACTGGTTGAGATAATGAGCCTCTGAACTTATCCACAAGGTCTTTCAAACTGATGATAAATGAAGTTCCTCATGTGGCCTTTTACTGCAGACACCATTACATGTCACATTAATAGAAGGATCATGTCAGATTTTTGGATGTTGCGGATGATGAAGACAATAGCAGCTGATTGTGTGGGAGTGTGGACGTGATTGTACAGTTGCTTTTTTTCCATGACCACATTATAATTGAAGATAAATGCTGTAACATTCAGTCCTATTATTTACTTTACTTACTGTGTTAAGCTGCCTCACATTGCCTTTTTTGTTGTTGTACTTGGTGATTTATTATGAACTTAATCCATCTTGAGTGAGTGATGAAGATTTAAATTGATACACCATCCCTGAAAAATGTTATTGTAGCGTGACATTTATATAAATTGATTTGGCTGTTAAAACAAATCTTCTGTGAGTGTTGTTTTTGTGAAAGACTAGACACATTTTTTAAATTCCTAAATGGAGGTAAGGTTTGACAAAGAATAATGCTCTTAATTAGCACAATGCTGATTCATTTTGACATTTGGAAGATGCCCAGTACAACTGCATTCCTCCACTGTTGGTCACCGAGGAGTTATTCATTAATGCATCTTGAGCATCCTCCATTTTACTTGATGTTTTTATATTCAAGTAGAATACTGATGTAGGATGTAACTCAGGAAGAGATCATAGGCCATTTTCATAGAAGACATCTGACATGCCACAGTAGGAAAAGCACAGGTGTAAATAATAAAATGAATGATGGCTGAATTCCATTTAGCTGCTTGAGTTTCAGGGTCCTGGTACTGTGCATTCTGGCTCACTGTCATGGCTTAGAGGGACACCTGAAATAGAATAGTGCCATTGTTAATGTTATTAATAACATCTGTGCTTTTCCTACTATGACAAGTCAAAATGTCTGCTGTGGAAAAGGCCTATATCATAGTGTGAACAAAGGCAGGGCTCCAAACTAACTTTTTACATCGAAACTGGGTGCGTCCCCTTTCGGATTTAATGCGTCAGAGACATAGCAACATCACTGAACAGACATGCAGTACACTGAAATGTTGTGATCACTGCACACTGGATTATTACATTAAAAAAAGTGATCATTACATAACACATTTTGCCCTTGTTTGACCTCAAGTGGCTTTGTAATGATGGAGGCTGAGGAGAAGTCTGGTTATAGCCACATATTTCACTCACATGATCTTAAACACAAAAAGTGGCAAGCCCTGTCAGATTTATGATGCTGATGCCATGTGTCGTTTGAAGATTGTGACTGAGTGCAGACTGAAAGTGTGGGTGTACGTGTGAAAAGATACAACTGGGAGAGAGACAGACGCAGGGAACAGGGAGCCTGTTGGTCCAAGTGGTAAGATAACTTTCACATTGCATTTTCCACAATTGTGGACAAGAGACACCTCAACAATAGTAAGGTACATTGCTGAGAAAGGATGGCGAAGGCTGTGCCTTCTGTCATTTTGTGCACCATTTTCAGATTAGTCCAGTAACCTCATGGCTGATTTAGCTCTTCAAAACTGTAATTATCCATGACAGTTTCTCAGAGTGTGTTTCACTTTTTCAGGAATGCTTTATGATTACAGATATTCACCGGAGAGTTAGATGTAAATCAGCAGTGATGTTGTTCGCTGTCAACATGATAGAATATTCTCTGAGGCTACAGCTGCGTGCATAAAATGTGTGGGAAATTCTCCACTTAAATATTGTTTTCTGTGTTCAATTAAATTTCAATATTAAATGTTCAGTTCTGTGTTTTGTAATATTTGAATTCATATTTTAGTGTCACATGATGAATAATGCTTGTGATTAATTAAGGTATCAGATATCAACTTCTTGGACGCTTTAACCTAAAAAAATCCATATCAGCCTTCAGAAAACCTTAGTATAAATCAGTCATAAATAAATTTCATGAATCAGTACTTTAATCAAAGCTCTAACACTTAATTTGTGCTTTAAGGTCATTGGCAAATCAGCAATGGTTTTTGAGAAAGGGTTGCCTTAATTTTCCAAGATATAATTTAAATCTGTAACCCTTTGGTCACAGAGTTCTTTTTGCCTCTCACCATCGGTCTATTGCCTACCTTTTTTAGTAGGGAAGCCCAGATTGATCGGTCGCCAATCATTGATGATGATCAGTAAAAATATGTGATCAGGAGATCGGGATCAATGCTTTCTAGTTGCCAATCGCGAAAACCAATCAAGGATGCACATTGTATTTGTTTCCTAGCGGATCTTGAACTCTCAAATATGGCGACCCCACAGACGCATAGTGGCAACATACAGCAGGCTCCCTTTCAGTCAAGATGGCGGCAAAGCTAACGAAAACAGGGATTTATTCATCTTGTATTGTGCCTAACTTTGGTGGATCATAACATATCGGGTATGGAATTAATCTGCAGATGCTCCGGTTCAATGCATGTCAGTTTTTGAGCCACGACAAAGGCCAAAATGTGGCCTACAACAGACTAGTTAAGCCTTGTTTTTAACATAGCAGTTGTTGATTGCTTGATATCATCTGAGCATAGGCATACCTAGGTAACTGACTGTATTCTCTCTGAACACAACACAGCGCTTTTGCGTGACTTATTCCAGCTGAAGTGCTTTGTTTTGGCAATTGTGTCTGCTTGAGGAGTTAATGGATTTTCTTTCATGCAACATCGTGCAATATACATGAGATCTGAGTCACAGGGACATTGTATGCAGGATGCAGCCAGGAAGCATCACCCCTCCAGTCAGACATGCATTTAAATTTAGCTGTGATATAGTTAGCTCACCTCTACCTCCTGTTGGATGCTAAGCTTGTTTTGTAGGAGTCTGCCAGGGAGGAAAGAGAGAGGGGTGACTAGCTGAGGATGCAGACTGTGAACAAACAAAACAAGATCATTCCTTTGATGCCACCTCAAAGATGTCACAGCACTGAGACCAAGTCGTCTTGATATTGATTTGACCTGGCAAATGCCTGGATAAAAACACACATTACATGTTTGATTACTGGAGAAAGTGTCAGGGGTGAGCAGCTCTTAGTGATTATGCCCTCAACCATCTCGCTGACTGTTTGTCTCGCTGACTTTCCTTCCTGTTGCATACCAAGATGAACCTCATTGAGATGTTAGGAATTACACATTTTGCATAAAACATCCTGAAGCTCAACAGCCTGTTCACCTCATAGATTTATACAAGGTCTGGTGTAAATTTTTGGTTTAACTGTAATGCATATACAGCAGACCCAGAAGCAGTGGCCTGTTTTGAGCTAAAGGGTGTTCAATGCCTGTTCATAAGAGTTGAAACAATCAGTTGATTAATCAAATAAATGGGAAAGTACTCTGGTAATTGATGATGAATCATTAAAATAAATTGTTTGACATTTTTGGAAATAAGCTTATTTGCTTTGTTGATGAGTTAGATGAGAAGACTGATGCCACTCATGTCTGCATGTTAAATATGAAGCTGCAGCCGGTTAGCTCAGCTTAGCACAAACACTGGAAACGGGGAAACAGCTTTGTCCAGTGGTAACAAATGCCGCCTACCAGCACCTCTAAAGCTCACCAATAAGCATGTTGTCTCATTTGTTTGATCTGCACAAAACCCAAATTGTAAAAATTACAAGTTGTGGTTTTATGAGGGTTGATGGATTTTTTTTGACCACGAGCACTCACTTCCTGAGGTCTTGTCGTCAGGGTGAGGTTGTCAGTAGGGGTGGGCGATATGGCCAAAATCTTCTATCATGGTATATGTAATTTTATATCACTGAAATGAGAATCCAGCCCACTAAGCAGTGGGTTGACTGCTTTGGGGGATGTGCGTGTGTGTGTGTGTGTGTGTGTGTGTGTGTGTGTGTGTGTGTGTGTGTGTGTGTGTAACTAGACAAAACAATTGCTAGTCATCATTATAAGCTTAAGCCTATGGCATTTTACACTGCATAAATTAGCCTAGCGGCTAGCAGACTTCTCCTCTACTCATAGCTTAACAAATTACGTATTATTTATACTTTTTCATACTCACCTGTTGGTTGGACAAAACAAGCAATTTGAAGACGTCCCCTTGGCCTTTTAAGAAATTCTGATAGGCGTTTTTCACAATTTTCTGACATTTTATAGACCAAACGATTAATTCATTAGTAACCCACATTAGTAACAAAGCGGGTTATACAGTACATTGTCATGGTGTCAAACTTGTTTGTTTCCTCTGCACTTCCCTTTTAAAAGGGCATATATGGACTTAATTTGTGTGTCTGAGGGCTATGGATCAAAAATCTGTTAAATTGATCTAAAATTCAAATGAATTCAGAATTATCATTAGCTGGAACTGCAGAGATCACAGGGGAACACAAATACATTGTTCAATTCTAGGCAAATCTTACTTTTAGTTAAACAGTATCAGTGGTAAGTTGGCCTTGGCTTTGACTCCAAATAATAATGATTGAATAGAGCTTGTGGCCCAAACAAGAATACCTTGACATAAAAAAATTATTTTTATAACCCAGATGTTTTGAGTTGGCAGACAATGGTGGACTGGACTGCCAAGAAGGGAAGGTCCTTGAAATGTCTCCACTTGGGAGTAATTTTTTATTCAAAGACAAGGGAGTGGTGACAACGCTGTCATGTTAGAAAGTTAAAATAGAAGGTCGATTCAGACAGGATTTTATACAATAACCGTGGAGTTTTTTGGTGTGATGCAACAGGTTGGGAAATGTATCATTCTCCTAAAAAATATTGCTGACTAAACCATGTAACGGTATCCACCTCCTGTGGATCATGTGGGGATATATTATCAAGGTCTTCTGAAATTTTGTGCTTTCTTGTGATAACTGCAGCCAAAAATCTTGATGATGTTATGATTTCCTTTCTGAAGACAGATTGTTTCATATGGCAAGAAGGAATGGAGTAGCACAGGCTGTGCTATTCTTGTTGCCGCTGTTGATTTTGAAAGTGTACCAAATTTCAATAGTTGTTTTAAAAAAAAAAAAAAAATTCTAATTGCCTCCTGCATTTTTTTTATCATATGAGCTGTTATTATTATGTAACATTACACATAAATGGCAAATACTGCATGGAGTCTGAGATAACACTACAGGCAAGGTCAGAATTTTGCATGAGTTTGTGTGTTCATGTTTTTAGTATTGTGTGTTGATCCACAAGCGCCTCATTATTGCATAAAAAGTTGAGCAGATTCTCTGTAATGTTTTTCCAGCCTGGTTATGTGACCATTCTAATTATCTGTGAGAAAGTGTTGCTTTTAGGGCCCCATTTCTACTGAAATGTTTTCATTATGACTAGCTGGAGGTTGTGTTTTCTTGCCAACTGTAACCCTGACCCAAACCTCTTTTTCTTCCCCATCTAATATTGTGTGTACTATATAATTGAACTTTGTATTCATACAGACTCATTAGCTTACTAACAATGGGCTGCTGAGACAATAATTAGACATGGTCGTCATCCTGTGTTAATGTGGTTCCCGCAGAAAGCTTATAGAAATATGTCCAACCAATTAGTGTGGTAAACCCCCACCCCACCCCCACCCCCCATGTCCTTGAACAATAGAGTGGAACATCATATCCTCCTACAGAGAGGCCTTCTAACAAGAAGAAGAAGAAGATGGATGCAGTCCCACCTTACTTTGTGCTTCTGTCTGTGTCCCTGGACGATGCAATAATCAATAATGACAACCAGCTCTCACGTGCACGCATTACCTGCAGTGTTAAGCTGTCGTGGGGCAACATTGTGAATCAGTTACATAATCAAGAGGGCCATGTCTGAAGCCACAAGGTACAGACTGCTGAACGTATCAGGGAGTATTCCAGAAATAAAGGTCTGATTTGCCTGAGTGGTTTCAGCAGGTTGGTGGTTCTTGGAAGATTCAGAAAAATATCACGCGGTTCTCAGGAGTTTACAGGACCACTCAGGCATGAAAAAGACAAGGTGCCCTTTACACTCAATGAGCTCAAACACAATAAACAAAAAAAGATTGCGTTCATCAGTAAACTGATATCCCCTCTATTCACTGAGGATTAAAATCAGCATGAGCCAACAGACAGGGTCAGGGGGATAGTTAGAACTTGATCCAGCTGATTTTTGTTATTGTCTTTTTAATTTGGTAATAACTGGTTTTGAATTGGCATATTATTTTATCAGACCTGTGCAGCAGCTATCTAAGAACAGATGCAAAACAGGAGGTGCTGCAATTGAACCACATAATCAAAGCAATTTGCATCCAAGTCAACATCAGTTTATGTAGAGAGCATGAGTTAGGGTGCTGATGTATAATTACATTAATATGTATACAAGGAACTAGATTAATGTGAGAAATCAGGCTTAGGCAAGAAATCAAATAATGTATTTTACTTCCACTGCAATAGTCTGACTACTCTAAAACTCCAGTTTACACGCTCTTCGTCAGTAATAATGTCAATTTTCCCTCCTATAACCTATTCTGAACCAGTATTGGCATGGTTAAGTGTAATTAGTTGTATGTTTTTATTATGAAAGTGTTTACATTTATCAGCTGTTCAAATCAGCTTATTTAGGCTAAAGTTTTAAAGCTCCAGTTAATAACAGGATAATAAATGCAGTTTTGCTCACCTATAGTCAGAGTTTGGATTGTTTTGGCTTCAGTACAAGAAGGTAGTTTAAGAATCTTGGTCAAGCTTATGCATTTCTGAATATTCGGGTTTCTCCATCAGAAATCTACCTTGCTATCTGGGTTTTCTTAATCCTTTCAACCTGATAAAGTGACCGGGTCTCATTCAAAAGGTCGTTCATAGATTTAGATAACTGCCAAAAGCAGTAAATGATCATATTACTTAAGTGCATGTGAATGCATTAGCGTGTGTATGTGTTTACACATGTCTCTTAGTGTCTAGTGGGAAGTGTGCTAATGGGGGCTTTTCCCGGTGCAGGGGAACTCTGCAGATTAGAGTGCAGATGTTGTGTTGATTGATTCATCTGTACCTCTTGCTGCATATTCCTCAGAACGAGCACTGGGCCATCAGAGTGTTAAATCCCTCACAGTGGGTTCCTTGTTTTATGATGTAACACACACCACAGCCAAGCATTCCTGAGAATCACACTGCTGAATGCCAAATGAGATCGTAGCCCTGGGCACAATGCCTTTTTTCCCGCAAACAAAATATAGGTGATTTAAATGTTGCAAATATGTGCAGATCTACCTTATTCTAGTATCTCTATTCAACCGTATGCGTCTCTGTGTTATCGCTCCTTAAGGGGAATATCCACGTTGATAGACTTGTTGTTGAGTAGATCTGACACCAGACCAGTACAGAAAAGAGACAAATGATTTATGATAAAAGTCTCCAAAGTCATTATAAAGTGGAGTATGTGTTTTCAGAAATTGTTCACTTTCTTAGAAATCCTCCAAACGCTCTTCTGTTTTAAATATTTATTTTGAAATATTTAGCCATTACAGATGTTTTGGCAGTCAATAATACAAAAATATTTCTTTCCAGTCTGTCGGTCTGACTCCATGTCCATCTGTCTTGATTTTCGTGTTATGTTTTTTTTCTTTTCTCTCTCCTTCTTTCTGTCTCTCTTTTACTCTCCCTCTCACCTTAGCAGAGTTAACAGTGCTCATGAGAAATAGTTGCTGTAGAGACCATGTCTAGACTATAAATATGAAAGAACATCCTCTCTTATTTGAATGGAGCAATAACTGTTGCAGTCTACTCACATTTACACACAAACACACACAACTCTACATTATATCCACTGTCACACAAAACTCACAAGTAGTTTTCACAGACACACAGATGGATACATAGTCTCTTACCCTCAAATAAGCACATAAGATGTATGCATTATCATCTCTCAACACATCTTCAAGTTCATTCATGAGCTTCCCTACTTCCACTTCTACTGCAGTGAGAAGAGTTATACATACATCATAACACGTAGGTTAACAACATGCAACATTATTAGCTGGTGAAAGAGGGCTGGACAGAGGAATGTGGAGATAGTGAAGAAGATGTACCAATATGCTAACTCCTCCACCTCTCCATCACCTTGGCAATAAACCTGCAAGCTCCAGCCAATGCAAGGAAGCATTTATTATTCTCTCTGGGTTTTAATTCACCATAGGAGTCTGTCCTCTATAATTACTACTGAAGTAAAGAGAGAAATATGATAATGGTCCTGAGTGACACATACAGGTGGTCATTGGCTGTCTTTGATTAGGCTTTTTGACAATGTGACCAATCAAAGATAAAAAAAAAAAAAAAAACTTTCTTTATTTAAGTCATAAATGACCTTACAGGGCTTGGGACTGACCATGGAGAGTAAAATATATTTGTCAAGGGAACAGTTAACTGTATTGTGGGCATTAAATACTGTAAAACTTTGTTCACACAAGACATTTTTTATCCTTAATCCCTTATGCATATTCATATTCCTTTTTGTATATTTCCACATTTTGATTACTTAACACCCACATTTTTATCTTATTATTCGCGCAATTTCCTGAATTGTGCATACATATTCTTTTAAATTTTAAAAATGCCAAGTGAAAAGCAAGAAGAAAAACAAAAGAAAAGTGGGTGCTTAATTGAACTCCTTTCAAAAGTTTTTTCAGATTTGTACTCATTTTTGAACTTAAATAAAATTTACTGAAAAGTCCTCCAAATTAAACGGCAAAATACGTTGTTGGTCCATGCACGGCAAAATGATGTATAAGCGTTTTCTGATCTTACACTGTGATGGTTCAGGTTTAGTACAAAGGACAAACTTATGTTTTTGCACTTAACTAACCTGATGATTTATATAATGTGCACATTGATAGTATAGTGATAGTATGTCATGCACACAAGGTGATACTTTTAGAAGAACACAGGATTTAAGCAAGGCTCTGAAGAAGGCTCAGTTACCTCTTTATGGAAGAGACACTATATTTTTGCCTCAGAGAGTCAACAGAGAGGATGAATGAGATGGGGGTTGCTGGGGCTGAGTGCTGACCCTGGACCTGCTGCGTCTGCTCCTGTGTGATATGAGCTGTCTGAGGTTTATGGCTGCTCAGAACCTGGGGCCTTCAGAGATCAGGTATCTGCTGTGTATTAACTCTGAGTTACCAGACAAGAGCAGCTGTGCTGAAGCAGCTCTCACAAGAGTCCACCAGAAAAAGTTGGGGTTTTTGGCCACTCGCTTGTTACATCACAGCCCAAAAAAAAAAAAAAACATCTCGGGGGCGCTGCCCTTGTTGTTTTTGGGAGTTACGTAATCCCAATCGAATTTATCCGGCTGTTGTCGATAAATGCCCACCTTATCTGCTGAGTGAAAGCCTGGCACTTCTAAAGCCCCTTTCATTATGAATGACCCTATTAGGAATGGGGCTTATACCAGGCTGTTTGCTGGATGGCTGTTTTGTTTGTGTGTGACTGTGTGCTTGCTTTGCTGTCCTTGTGAAAACCAGCTGGAGGTTTAGACCTTTAGAGAGGACATTTTTACCAAGAGAGTTGGCTAGTCCACAGGGCTTCTATTTTACAATTCAGGACATGCATCGATTAGAATCACAGGTTTATTTTAGGATAAGAGTAAGGGTTGAGGTTAGTTAAATCTTAGGACTTCAGGCTAAAATTAGAGTTATGTATAAATTAGAGAAGTGTCTCACCTGGGATGCCTCCAGCACAGACAAAATCAACATTTACATTAACTAAATTTTCATATTTTGTTTTCAAATGTAGCAAAACAGAATAAGCAATAAACATCAAAACAACCATATAGAATAGAATGCCTTTATTGTCTTTGTACAGCTGTACAAGGAAATGAGTGTGTCCCCTGAGCAGTACATACAATATAAAAAGAAAAATCACACACACCTTGATGACACCAGCAACTGCTGGGACAGGTTAGCTCTTCTTAGTGTCCTAAGAAGATTGTCATTTTAAAACCCTTGTTATGCTATTATGCTGCAGCTAAGACTGATGACAACAGCTCACGGGTGCCAGTTGTCAGAGTGCAACTTGCTTTGCAGCATGCAGGTTTTCAGGTGTATAGCAGTCAGAAATAGCAAGATCTGTCATGATGGTAATAAGAGTTAAAAGAAATGGTGATAGATCTCAGCCCTCAACACAGTCTAAAGACAACCAAACCTGAGCTGGCCAAAAGAACTAAAATCAAACTGTACAGTGAAAGCTAGCTTGGGTTATGGCTTTTTTGACATAAAAGATATGTGTGTCGGGATGGAGGGCAGCGCATGGAGGTGTGCCATGAAAAAAATGGGTGCCGTGGTATTAAAAAGTTGGTAACTACTGAGTTAGAATAAGGGAATGTAGTTGTAAGGAAATATGTTTAAAATTGGGGTTCTAAAATACTGTATTTTTGTGTGTTTGCGAATGTGATTCAAGACAGATTTTTAGTGCATTTTGCAATGTTTCATTAAAAAGGTTTTTTTCCTGTATGCTTGGGTGTACTTTTCCACAAACACAGAGAAAGAGAGAGACTCATACACACACTTCTGTCCTGGTTATCAGGATCTCACCCCGCTGTTAGTCTGGGTGTTGAAGCCAAGTTTCCTCTACCCCTAAATAGCAGGGTGGGTGACCCCAACAACAGGAGGTGCCAGCCTCTCCAAAACAATTTGCATCAGTTGTCACATGGATACATACGGTATATCCAGAGAAATCGTAACTGTAGGCCTGGACCAGCCAGAATACAAATCTACCACCATCAATCGTTATCACCTCCCAGTGGTCACAACACACAGCAACTGAAATAAACATACAGTAATAGCATAGGTATATACCACAGTTTACCACAGTGTAGCTCCTTCCCTGTGACTACTTCTGCAGTCAGACCAAAATACAAATCTGTACGATTAAGTAGTTTGGTACAACAATCCAACGTACAAATACATCATATGTCCTTCCCCTTTGCTCCATCCCCACCCAAGAACAAAAACAAGAGGGGTAAACAACAATTCAATAATTCAATAATATGGCTTCATAGAGAAAACATAGAAATTAAATGAAATAACATAAATAAATACATTACAACCCTCAGTACAGATAAAGACTTTAAGAACATAAAATCCACCTGAAAGTACTTCCACCATACCCTTACTCTTGTGCCCAAGCAATATACCTTCCCCACTTAAGCCAATATTTTCCTGCCCTATTACAATTCCTGTATGACATTCTCTTACATAGCAACCTTTCCCATTTCAGTTACCCAATCCTGAAAAACAGGTGTTCCAGTTGCTTTCCAGTTCCAGAGAATACTTTGCCGCCTTATCATTATTGCTGTCTGGGTCCATTTCTCCAAACATCGAGGGAGTGCTGACAGAACCCCACTATCTCCCAAAACATAAAGTTTTGGACAGAATACAAAATGTGAACCTATAACATCTGTAATATAGCTGTGAATCTTCAGAAGTTGTGGATGTTGGGGCATAATCACAGTGCATGTATTAGATTAGACAATTAATCAAATTATTATTGAAATTGCAATATGGCCAAGTGCAATATCCAAACCGGAAGAGCTGCAATTTTTGTATTCTCCAGACTTAAGGGAACATGCTTATTTGGTACAGACCCCAGCAAAAATCACATCATCATTTTTAGACTTTTTTCAATGAAAAATTACCATTCTCACTAAAATCGTGACTCATATCGCAATCACAGTATCTGTCAAAATAATCACTATGATTTTTTTTTTTTTTTTTTTTTTTTTTTTTTTTTTTGCATATTGTTTAGCCATTATATTAGAGTCCCTCCTACATTTTCAACAAGTTGCAGAATCCTTTAAGCCAAGTCTATGTAACTTACTCAGGGTCCAATAGTAACAATGTAGAATTTTAGACTGTGTAAGTCTTATCTTCAAATCTCTCAACTTTCTACAAGAATTGTCACAAATTTGATCTAATTTATCTTCATCAAATGACACCCAAATCCCTTTCCCAAACACCTTTCAGAGCTGCCACAGTTTTCTTTTTGCTGAGGATCTTGAAACCTGTGTTTTCTTGTTTTGCTTTTTAACTGCACACTAACACAACAGTTTGTCCTGGTAATGAATATGAACTGACAGTACTGTATTCTACTGTTGAAAAATACTGTCAAAATGTTAAGCACCAAGCTGGATACGTTGTAATGTACAGTTATAAGTATGAACATAAATTAAATACATTTATACCAATTATTCTGCCATATGCAGTTGGTTCTCAATGTGAACTGACTGCTACTGTAAACTGATGAGTATCTATTTCACTGCGTGACATGATAATGTTTCTATTAGCAGGGAACACAAGACAGTGCAGCAGATCACCTTTCATGGTCAATTGGTGCTGTTGAGACAAAAGACCGCTCATACCTTGTCAACTGAGCAAGGAGCAGGATGCTAGGGGACAGTGAATAGGTGCAATCAAATATTATACCACTGCCAGTATTTCATTATTAGTGAAGCTCAATGTTGTTTTTGTACTCATTCAGGGTTTTTCCTGGCTCAGAATGGTCCTTTGGGGGTTAACTACGCACCACAGTAAGCATGATGGGTCCTCGTACAATAAAGGTTATGAGTCTGTGTTACCTTATTTGACAGAAATCTATGCATTTCTGACTGTTGGATAAACAAAAATGTAGGGTTGTACCGAATGTAATTTCTTTTTACATTCAAAGCTTCTATTGAGGTTTTCAAATGAAGCTTTGAATGTCTGTCGACATATTTTATGACATCATCACCCTTAAAAAACAATCCTCCAGCAAAATCCTCAATTTGAATAAAGTGATTCATCGTATTAAATTAGTTAGTCAGAATGAGTAGGATTTGTCTGTTGCTGTAAACACACAATTCAAAGTTGGCCCTGTGCAGAGAGAGACAGCAGTGGTGGTCGAGCGAGCTAAAGAGTGAATGAAGAGAGGGAGCTTAAAGATGTTTTACCCTTAATTAGCACTTCTTTACTGGATATGATGAATCTGTCTTTATTAACCTGCAACTTTCTGATGTTAAACTCTGACAAAACTGAAGTTATTGTACTTATTGTACAAATTATCTAAAGTTATAGTTACTCTAGATGGCATTGCCCTGGCCTCCAGCAGCACCGTAAGGAACCTCAGAGTTATCTTTGATCAGGATTTATCCTTTAACTCCCACATGAAACAAACTTCAAGGACTGCTTTTTTCACCTACATAATATTGCAAAAATCAGGCACATCCTGTCTCAATATGATGCCGAAAAATTAGTGCATGCATTTGTTACTTCTAGGCTGGACTACTGCAATTCCTTATTATCCGGCTGCCCGAATAAGTCCCTTAAGACTCTCCAGTTGATCCAGAATGCTGCGGCATGTGTAATGACAAAAACTAGGAAAAGAGATCATATCTCTCCAATATTAGCTTCTCTGCACTGGCTTCCTATAAAATCCAGAACACAATTTGAAATCCTTCTTCTCACCTACAAAGCTCTTAATGGTCTGGCACCACAGTATCTTAAAGAGCTCATAATACCTTATTACCCCACTAGAACGCTGCGCTTCTAGGATGCAGGTTTACTTGTGGTTCCTAGAATCTCCAAAAGTAGAATGGGAGCCAGAGCCTTCAGTTATCAAGCTCCTCTCCTGTGGAATCAGGTCCCAGTTTGGGTTCGGGGGGCAGACACCATCTACACATTTAAGAGTAGGCTAAAGAGTTTCCTCTTTGATAAAGCTAATAGTTAGGGCTGGCTTGGGTGAGTCCTGAACCATCCCTTAGTTATGCTGCTATAGGCCTAGACTGCCGGGAGACTTCCCATGATGCACCTTTTTCCTGCTCTCCATCTGTATGCATTTTTATCCCATTACTGCATGTTACTAACTCAACATCTTCTCTTTCCCGTAGTTTTATGCTTTCTCATTTCTCTCCTCTCTCCTTCTGTCACTTGCAGCAGGTATTTCTGCTTCCGGAGCGGCAGAGACTGGATCTGTGGTTGTGGGCCACCTGCTACCCCCGTGTTCTTGCTCAACAACTGCTACTACAGTTGTTGTTATTGGCTCTGTTGCTGATGCTGACATTATTTTTCATATAGCTGTCATTCCTATTATTACTAATTTATTAATATGAACACTACAATTACTATTCTATTTTTTAAAAAACAAAAAAATTCTTTTCATTTTCATTGTAATTAATATTATAAAGAGTACGGTCTAGACCTGCTCTATAGGAAAAGCGCAATGAGATAACTTCTGTTATGAAATGGCGCTATATAAATAAAATTGAATTAAATTGAATTGAGTTGTTTGCAAACAGAATAAAAACACATTCCACTGTTTGCGTAATGTGCGCTCAATAGATATAAAATCAATCTGTTTCAATTAAAATTTTATCAAAATGGCAACAAATGTAGTCATGTGAAACACGTCTTCACTGAAGGTCATAAGCTACATCAAATGTTTCTGAAAGTAGATTTATATACTGGTAACTCAACAGAGCATCAGCATATAGTGATGACCACCCTGAATACTTACTTTAAAGAAAATCAAAAAAGAGTTTTGTGTCCTGTCAATTAAATAAGAAACAAGTATCCAAATGCTCGCAATCATTGCCACTTATGGCTATATTACTGACATTAATATTACTATTACTTAACATCTCTATGTGGAACTTGTTGCATTGTGTGTATGTTCTGTTTCCTCATGCTCTGCTTTTAAATTTAGCTTTCAAAAAATGCTTTATATCACCCTGACATTGATATTCTGTTCTTTGTGTTATTCACTTAGTAAGGATAAGTTTTGTAGATTACATTTATTTTGTTTTACTTATCTCTCTCTATCTCTCTCTCCATCCATCCATACATACATACATACATACATACATACATACATACACACACTTTGGCATGCACAAATACGCGATGCATTGCCTGGTTTCTGCTTCACCCTGAAAGCAATAATGTAATGTAGCGAGTCAATTTCAAATGTTGATCACCAGTTATATCCTTTTCTATATCTTCCTTTATCTCATCTTGGCTGTGCTCATGGCCTTGAAAACCAGTCCTCTGGCGCAATAGTTGATAAAAGTGTAATAGCACTTCAGGAAATGAGCACAAGTCATTCTACTTTGTACTTCCTGTCACTCCCACTGAGCTTGTTTTTCTTATTTGTTTTGCATGTGTGGGTTTATTTTTGAGTATAGGGGCTAAATTTAGCTGTGCACACCTCCTAATTTCATTTCTCTAAACCAGACGAGGGGGGTAATAGGACCACTGCTTACTCACATCTTCACTTAGAAGCACCACGGTGGTACAACAGCATTGTGCATAACAGCACTAAGGTTGTGTTAGATGTCCTCAGTATTTATAAGAAAAAATTATGGTGGGCTTGTGCGCGTGTGTGTGTGTGTGTGTATACTGCATGTTTGAATATACATGCATGCATGCGTTTGTGTATGTGTTCTTGTTTCAGTGATAACATGGCTGTCAGCAGCTGAAGCGCACCCCGCTGGGAGGCTGTGACTGTCTCACCATGTGTGTTTTCCTCATTTCATTCACACCTCATCCCTGTGAGACAAAACACTCACACAAGTGTATATAGTCATCTGTACAGTTAGGTTCACACATGGATTCACATCACACATACACAAATTTGATTTGATTTTAATCAAAAAAAAAGAAGATTAAAAGTCAGGGTTAGATACTGTTAAATTATGTAAGAATCAATGAAGATCGTGTTGCTTTTTTTACATGTCAGTGTAAGAGCTGTATTAAAGGGCGGATGTAATGTACCGGGTCCATAAACATTGTTTTCACATTGTCACATTGTTCCACAAAAAATTCTTCATTTTTTTTGGTGAATCAGTTATTAAATAGGGCCAGTTTCCACCTTCTGACCACTTTTTTTACACCACACACACAATGGTAAAATAGATAATGAAATAAAGAAATTTAAACTAAATCATAAATATAACAATCAGTATAAGAATGTCCACCTCTTGTCCATATCGATATGAGTTCAGGTTCATCTGACACAATGAGGTCTGTTTCTTAATTAGCTAACGCGAGGAGTATTACGGCAAGACACTACATTCAGCAAACTTGCACTTGAGGATCGGTTTGTTAAATAAACCTTACCTGACTTTAAAATGATTAGGGCTACAACTAATAATATAATTGAAATAAACTTCAATAATCTAATCAATAGTGAAAATAATTCAAATGTCTAAACCAAAGATATTAGTTTGCATAAAATGATGTGGGGGACTAAGGTATATTTATTTGTCGTGTGCTGGTGTTTAATGCTTTTTATTATTTATAGATATTTTTCATTTTATAAATGATCAGCATTATTACTGAAGTTTTTTTCTCCAGTACACCTTACCACCTTGGAGAGCAGGTGCGCTGGATACTTGTTATCCTGTGTTACTTTGTCTACAATGACACAGCTAAAAAAAAAATATAAATAAATAAAAGTGCAGTGATTCGACTGACAAAATGTGAGTCAACTCGCGGGCTTCTCGAATGACGTTTGGGTGGCAGCCTTACTTCTGTGTAAGTAGCAGCTTTAAGCAATGTAATCAGATGCTGCAGATGTTCATGCTGACACGCAATAATAAACTTATGTTATATATGTAGCTACCAACCTACAAAATATGAATATTCTGTAAAGGTATCTTTCACTTTTTATGCTTGTCATTCATTTTCTCACCTGTGTTTTTGCAGATACATTTAAAATTGCAGAGTTTTTTCTTGATAAAATTAGCACAAAACAGTCCCTTTGCATAATGACTCTGTCACATGAAAGGACACTCAATGTCCCTGTAATGCTGTTATCTAGTAACTTCAATGGTGACAATCTAATTCATAGATTAGATTGTCACATGCTGAGTGCTGTATGTTGAATGCATAACCCTCATCTCCATCTGAACATAAGCATGTGGCTGCACTCATTAACGACAACAGCACTGACAGAGAGGATTTAGATTTGTGTATTACTTTATTTTTAGAGGCTTAGGCTTTTAGCTGACAGGTTTATACAGAACAATATGCAGTGAGTGAAAAGATTCAGTGGCTTGTTTAAAGACTCTGTCACACACACACACACACACACACACACACACACACACACACACTGGCTTTGTAAAGATTGAACACAGGACCTTCAGGTGAAAGGACAGTCCCCTAATCATTTGGCTACCCTGTTGTCCACTTTACATGTCTATACTGTCCATAGCTGCACTCAGCACATTCATGAGTCAAGATGGGGTAGCATAAAGAGAGACAAAAAAATATGAGCAGAAAACAATCATTATTTGTACCAAATCAAAAAAGCTCATGATCAAGACAATGAGCGACTGTACAGGGTGTAGTATAGTATAATGATGTGTAAACTGATTCATATTGCAGGACACATACACACACAGCTATTAGCTTGCTGTAATCCTAAGACTGTGTCTCTGAGCCGTTACAGAGATGGAGGCTTGAGTAACATGAGCACAAAGCCTACTCTGTGTGAGGGTTAGCCAGGTCCTTATGGGGTTGTAGATGTAATATCCCAGATCAAAGTTCATGATACGGCTGTGTAACATGAAGATGTTGTAAGACAGCATTGATGGAGGGGATACAATGGTCTCATTTAGGAGGCTAGCCAGTGCTAGAGCTAGCAGCTCCTTGTCTCAACATAGAGAGGAACAGGGAAAGCCACATGCAATCTACAGCTACTGCACATGTGAAGATAAAAGACATGGAGAGCAGCAGAGTCAGACTGACACCAGTTATTTATTGTCTCTATGACTTAGTGCTTGCTTTGTTTCTCAAGTGTTTTTCACTTGAGATTGAGTGGAGCTGAACCAATTAGTGCTGCGTCAAGCAGAGTTTAGAAACTGGGTCCAGTCTCTATCGCTCCAGGAGAGTAACAAAAATACATCAGACAAAAATGATATCCAAACTTAACAAATAAACCTGTTTGTAAACCTCAAACCACCCAGCCAGCCAAAAGAAAAAACAAAACAAAAAAGAAAACAGCACATATAAAAATTACTAATGCAACACTTGTTGCCTGCATGTGGCACACACTTCAAAACTGCAGCAAGTGTTACTTTCTTCCCTGCAGATAGTTAACATTAGAAAGCCTATAGTGTGCAGCATCTGCTATGTAACTGCAGGTTTAAACTGCTGCTGTTATTTTTCTTGCCTGTAGGTGGCACAAATTGAAGATTTTGACTGGGCCTGATTTCAGGAGCCTCACTGTAATCATACTGTGTGTTTTTGCATATATTGGAACTGATTAATGAGTGAAAACAGTATTTTGTTTAAAAGAAAAAGTGTGGTGCCTCGGTAGCTCACCTGGTAGAAAAAGTGTGCCCCACTTGGGTTTAAATCCAGCACATTTCCTGTTTCTCTTCAGCTGTTCCTATTAAATAAAGGCACAAAGCCCCAAAAAAATCTTTAAAAAAGAAAAGTCAGAGCAGCAAAGTGGACAGTACGACATGACCATGTTGTTGCACATTATGTTGAACTTACAATGATTTATCATTTAGTACAGATAATACACCTTTTCCCAACAAGTCCTCCAAATTAAATGATAAAATACGTAATTTGTATTGGTCCTCTTGAATGAAACATAAGCGTTTTCTGTTCTGAAGCCCCTAAGATCATTTGTCTGTGCCCTCTAAAGCTGTTACAAATCATTGTTACAAAAATAAAACCATTTCCTGATCTGACACCGCTATGGTTAAGGTTTGGTTAGGTTTAGGCACAAAAAACACTTGGTTCAGGTTAGGGAAACATTGTGGTGTTGGTTAAAATAACTTGCCAATGTAAACTATTGGAAGCAAATATGAAGCGAACATTTAGCATTTCGTACGAGTTTAGAGGCCACCATAGTTTCTCTTACATGCTTGGAAGGGGAGGGTGAGGTGAGCGGTATTCAAATGGTTGTAAACTGCAATTTCACTGCTAGATGCCACTAAATCCTACACCCTGGACCTTTTAAACATATGTTGTTTTTGGGCATTTGCTTAAACAACTGATGTTTTCTTGGAAGGGCAGATTCCCTTTTCCCCCCACAGCTTTAACCTGGCAATTATCTGACCTCTGTGTTTTATTTGAGAATTTACACACAATTTTCACAGCAGTTGACTGAATGCAGGAGCTTCAAAAAAGAACAAACATGTCTTATCACAGGAATTGAATCTTTGACCTGTAACAAACACCATGCTTGTATGTGTAACAGTGGATGGAAAAAACAAAAAGCATGAATGAAAAATCCAGAATAACCCAGAACAAATTTTTGGACCGAGTTAGAGTCGCAGTCCTCAGTTGTATGTTGACTGGTGCCTTGTTCTGGACTGTTTTCAAGCACAGGTTGAATATTAGTCAGTTTAGTTCTTTGTCTAGCAGGAGATTCAGAGAGAGACCAACACAGAAAAAAGTCTGGGAGAGAGAGGAGCCAATAAATGAGCCATGGAGAGCAAAGCTGGTTCCTTTCACTACATCATACACCACAGTCCTATCCGGAATGAGGTCACTCTGAGCTCATATAAAAAAGGATGAAAACTCATAAAACCTATAACCACTTTCTCATTATTTGTGGTGAGAGTCGGGGCTGCCTCAGCTCCTCTGGTGTTCTGCTGTATTCCAGACTATTGATCCCGGCGATCTAATGCAATCTGGCCCCCCTTTCACCACATATTGACTCTGGAGTTTTACACTAATGCCTTCTGAATAAACACTGATCTGATCATGTGTAAATGAAACAAACGGGGCAAAACAACAACAGCCGGAGAACAGTGTGAGCCATACGAGGTAAAAAACAAAACAAAATGTTTTATGTGTCACCCTGATTGAAGCATGAGACAAAACTCTTAATTATGTGGGTGTAAAGATTATGTTACATAGTGTCATATAGCTGTCTTACACTTACGTTAATGCAAAATGACAGCTCTTATATTGTAATAATAGTTGATGTAAAATTTACATTTAAAATTTAAATAAAAAAACTTTGTCTCTAATGTGGTCTTGGCGATATTTGAGATGAAACTATGAGATTGAGGTGTAACAAGTATTGCATTCATTTAATCTAAAACAATTTATTGGACATGTTTTCAGGGTGTGTACCTTTCAAGTACTGAAAGTTCAACTATAAGGAATCACTCAACTGTCCATGTCCATGTTAGTGGGGTCATCTGCTCACTCTCATTTTGCATATGTGGAGCGTTGAAACATTATATATTTTTATGTATTTCAGATTGTATTGCCTCCAGTCACAATGAGGAGAAAATAATAATTGCACTTATGTCATTTAGAATGAGGAAATGCTTTATATAATTTTGCTTTTCAGAGGAGCTAAACAGTATTAGCTATGGCATTGTTAATGAACAGTGGTATAGTTATAAAACATCAATGGTAACTAAGAGTAATAAGTAATAACTAAGACTTTCATGAAGCCCATACATGCTGAGGCTCCACAGTGTCATGTATGCCTACAATAAATTTTTTTTTAAAGCTCAAATCTAATTTGGATGGATTTTGATGAAAACCGGGACAAAAGGACACTGTGACCTAGTGTCAGTGCATCAGTTTTGACAGAAAATTCTCATTATAGTCTGTGAACTAACATGGGATGCCCCAAGTTAAATGTTATTCCATTGTGGGAATGAATTTTTCAGTGCACTACATGGTGCATGCATTTCACACTTAGAATCCGGACACTCAAATAAAATGGCAGATAGTAAATATAGTGCACTGTATAGTAAATAGGGAGTGATTTCAGACACAGTCTTTGTCTAAGTTCATCAAAGCCAGCTGCATGACCAGCCCAGTGTGGGTCAGAGGAACCCGTCATCCCCCTCTATCTCCCTGTCTCCCTCCCTCAGCCTATCACGTTCGATTACTAAGCTGAATCTCGTTGCTTTGACTGCCCCTTTTCATTTCTGTGGAAGTATCTTTTAACATTGTTTTGCAAAATCTTACTGTTTAAAGAGGAAAAGACCTATGATGAAATAATGACTTGGGCTAAAATCAATAAATACTTTTATAAATAATGCTTATAAATAATAATCTGTTGTCATATAAACAAGTTATTTGCAAGTAAATAGCAAGTCACGGAATTGATATAAACTATGTATTTAGTCTTTTACAGTATTTACTTCAGGTTTGGCATTTACTGTACAATAAACTAAATATATCTGTCTGCTTCATTCCTCAAAGTTAGACAGCTGAATTATCGGTTGTGTTTTGCAGAAATGCTCTCAGCGGGCTACAGTCTTTAGCTATCGATTTCTGTGCAGTAGATTGCCATTGACTTTCCAAAGGAAGATTAAAATGTCACGCTATGGAGGGATGAGATTAACTATGACTAACTAGAAATTAATGGCTTCCAACAGGTTCCCTGAGTGACTTCAGGAGTAAGTTAACTTCATACACACTTGCTGTTGCTTTAGAGAGGCATTTAGCTTGATGTAATATGAATAAAGTAAAGAAGTAGGCAAAGAAATCAGATATAAAATCTCTGTCATTAGGCCAATTCATGTAATTAGAACTTATGTATATTTATTTCACTGCAGAGAAAATCAAAAGTGACACTGAAAAAAATCAAAATAAAACAAGTGAAAAACATGTTATGTAAGTGTTCTCCCACCTGGCTTAGGGGTAAGGCTGAGAGACCTAGGAATAATCAGCATGATGTGCGGCCGTATTCAGGTTTAAAGGGATAATTTGATTGAATGCCAAAAGAGCAAGGAGTTGAGGGCATGCAATAAAAATTACTGAAATTGAAAAGACTGGCAAAAAAGCTGACCTTCTCTCTATACATATGTACTTTTCATCAACCTTCTTTTTGTTAATTCTTGGCTTTATCCTGCTTTGAAAACCAAGTGAGTGGGGTTTTGACACATTCTCAACTGAGAACCATAAAGTTTACACAAATACCAAGATATCTTTCTCTCTTTCATTTTAAAAGTATTTTTGTAGTGATTACCTATTTTCTTGAAATTTACTAAATTGAAAAAAAGATGTTAAGTTAATAAGTAAATATTAATATCTAGACTGCTTATTTTATATGACGGTATATGTTGTTCTGGTACTTTCTCAAAGTCAAAGTGACTGTCCAACAATTTAAAATAAAGGTGATCTAAGGCCATACACAGTTGATGCCCTTGCATTGTTGCCCTCTGCAGTGATGAGAGGTTTAAAGCAAAGATGACGGTAAAGAGTTGTAGTTTCAGTTTGTGTAGATGGCTGGTATTTGCTTGAATTAACCATCATAAAATTTGAAAAAGTGTGATACTGCTGGGTTTCACTGCATTAAAAAAAACAAATACAGTGTAAAACATCACATCCATCGGCTCTGTTCTTAAAGACTTTGCTGGCATTGTCAATCAAAACAGGTGTGATGCAAAAAGCTGTGACAAGTCAATTAATATTTCTCAATAACGGACTTCAGAGAACATCTCCAACCAGTAAATCATAGTCAGTAATTAGTAGATCACTTCTAATCAGAGAAGCTTGATAACCTTTGTGTGGTCAGAAAAGGAACCAAGCTGTTCACCCTACATGCATATCAATAACCCTTCACACTAAATTCAAGCCCAAGTTTCTTAACTTTAATTCATTCATCAGGGCGAGAGATTCATGGTTGCACTCAAACCTCATTCTGAATCCAAAGTTGTTTGAGTTGAAATTGACACTTGAGGCAACATATTTTCATCTCTGCAGACTGTCACGGTATAGAGCACTAGCTGGCTTGGTGAGAGATACATAATATAGTGAAAATATGAACCCATGCACTCTCCCCACCCCAAAAATTCCCAAAACTTGCCCAGAAAAACAGACTTGGAACTGAACAAGTTATGGCATATGGTAGCAGGAGCCAAAACCAGGCAGAGAGCAACTATTCAGCCACTGAAAAGGAGTGTTTAGCTGTGGTGTGGGCCTTGGAAAGGTGGAGATATTACCTTGACGGGAGATTCTTCACTGTAGTCACTGACCACTCAGCACTGCTATGGGTCTTTAAAATCCAG
The DNA here is from genome assembly GCF_020085105.1 of Siniperca chuatsi. Taxonomy (NCBI): domain Eukaryota; kingdom Metazoa; phylum Chordata; class Actinopteri; order Centrarchiformes; family Sinipercidae; genus Siniperca; species Siniperca chuatsi. Next base: position 14,359,537 of record NC_058047.1, read on the forward strand.
AGACCCAGCACTTGCCTCACCCAGTGGGCTCGCTGGTTACAGGTATTCACTTTCGCTGTGGAATACAGGAAAGGAAAGTATAACACCGTTCCAGATGCCTTATCCAGAGCCCCTCACGATACCACCGCCACTACCAGCCACTTACCACCTGCCTGCGCCACCCTGCTGCTGTCCATCAAAGGGGAGGGAGGAAAGGATCTGCCCATCTCTGATGACCAGATCTGGAGAACACAGCAGGACGACCCAGACTGCCAGCACCTGTATCAAGTTGTGATGGACAAGGGAGAAGTCACATTAAGGGATGCCACCAAATACACCATTTTGGAGGACAAAATCTATTGAGTACTACAATTGCCTCATAAAAGCACCTAATCCTCATACCTGAGAGTCTCCGACCACAACTGCTGCTGATATTCCATAAGGACCCCTTAGCTGGTCACCTGGGCAGGTACAAGAGCTAGGGG